>NC_136613.1:23320572-23373072 GCF_933228915.1 Telmatherina bonti | reverse complement strand
ATGGGCGGAGCTGGCACCATCAGCTCCTGCATTCATTCTGTTGTAAAAGCTGCAATTATACCAAAGAGGCTCTCTTTTTAAACCTCTGTCTTGTGCTTTCTTTCATTTTTTTTTTTTTTTTTTTTTGTTTCTCTTTTCCAATACACACTCTTCCATTTCTATAGGGTTTGAGATATTTTTTGCTCTTTTATCAGAGTCATCAAAACAGTGTCATCATCTCAGAGAGCAATTAGGTTATTCTTTCATCTATTTAGAGGAAGATTATGAGTCATTGTGAGAAGAACTCAACAAAAGAGTAAGAAACTTTTCCTCACCCACCACCTCTGTCAGATTTATTTCTTCGAATGGGGGGGGGGGGGGGGGGGGGGGGTTCCTTCTCAAATAATATTGCAGAATTTTTCATCTGTTGCATGAGCTTACTCTAACTGTAGTCCACAAGGACAGGTCTGAGATGTCTAGCTAGTCTAACTTATCTGATTCACACAAACAGCTTTAAGGCACTGCTAGCAGAACAACTTTCTTACAGACTGCTTATTATATTAAGTAATTGTAAAATGTCCTTACTGTCGTCCAGACTTTCATATGTAAGTAATTCTATTTGTTTACAAATATTGCAACATCTGGAACAAAGGAAGAATCCAAGGGAGGTGTTGTATATTATAATTGGGGAATTATGGTGCAGTCCACATCTGTTAGTTCTATACACTTACAAAGAGAGCATGTGTCACTAAGTTTCCCAGCCATCTTGTAAAGTCCAAATGTATTCAGACGTATGTATGCAGACAGAATTTGTAGGATTACTTGCAGTTAAAAAAAAAAAAAAAAAAAAGAAAAGAAATCAGATACCACCAGCTTGCATTCCAAACAGGTCCAACCCACATTGCCTATAAACTGAACTGACTTGGTAGAAAATACTCATTAAGACGAGTGCGAGTGTGTAGATAACAGTCAGCTAGAATGAGTGAGAAAGGTCAATAGCTAGGGACAGAAAGTGATACTTTGTCTGTTTTTGACACTTTGTTTCTATCCCTCCCAAGTTAATTTGACTTGCATGGGATAGCGACCCTGACCGGCTCACCCTCCAAAGCCACCCACCACCCATCACCCTGCCTGATCTCTCTTGGCTATTTACTCCCAAAAGCCACTGGTGAAATTGGCTGATGGCTAATCAACATTTAGCTCCTCCGAGTGTGTTATTACATAGCAATTGATGGATGGTACAATTACACTCCGTGTCACTTAGCTAAATGGCTATGTAATTCTAATGAGTTTTTATTCAAACACTGACTAGTTAGTGTTAGGAGAGCTGAGGATGGGAGGCAGAGGGAAGGAGGGATTAAAATGCAAAAGGAAGCAACAAAAGTGAAAAGGGAGAAAAATGGGCGAGAGACAGGAGAGGATAGAGAACGAGTCAGGTAGTCAGGTAACATGATGAATGTGTGTTATGTTGTTAATGGAATCAGCAGGAAGACAGACTCAGTGTTTAAGATGCTTCCTTTGAAATACAGAAAGCTACAATAAAATGAAAAGAATTTGGTTTTCAAATGAAGTTGGTCAACATTGGCAGATCATTGAACTCCTCAGATTTTGGAAAGACAAATCAGGAACTCACTTAAGCACCAGTGCAGATACAGGTACATCTCAGAAAATTTGAATGTTATGGAAAGTTCAATATTTTTTGTCACTCATTTCAGATTTTGAAACCTATATGATTTATAGATTTGTTACACAGAGTAAAATTTTCATATTCAATCCTTGAAATTTGTATAATTGTGGCTTAAAGATAATGACATTCCTGTAAAAACACAATTATTGATAAGTGTGAGAATAAAGTCCTGTAAAAACGTATGTAATTTTTCACTGTTTTTATCTTGAATTCAGGTCTGTGATGCAGAACACCTTATAGGAACTGAATTAGTTGTGTCCTTGGGCTCTTTTTTAAAACATCAATAACTTTTAATGTGTAAATAATCTCACAAGCACCTAAATATTGTTCTAGAGAATCTAAACTACTCAATTAGAAATGAAAAAAAAAAAAACAAAAACATTTTGTATGAGAGGTGACAAAGAAAGAGAACGTGAAGGAGTAATTTAATTTCAACCTCAACTTATATTGTGGAGGTATACAGTCCAATACTAGTTTACAAAGTTTGAAGAAGGGAAAAAAGAAAGAAAAAGAAGAAAGTAAGACAGGAAAAAAATATTTTAAAATATTAAGATAAATGGCAGAGGCATGACAGCTTCGCTGCTCAGGAAAGGAAAGCCAAAACCACAAGGTTCCTCATTGTTATGCATAGACTTAACAACAGCTTGAATGCAAAAAAAAAAAAAAAAAAATTGTTACCGGATGGGGCCCAAATAAAGCCAGAGCAGATTATATGTGCAGGTGTTTTCAATAAGTACCGTTATCAGTTGGGTTTTGTTAATGAGGAGGACATTGGCAGGTTCCAGAGGAACAATTCTACTCCGGCCTTAAGCCTCAACACAAGCCATTCTTGAAAAGGACTCCCTCATCTAAGTCGCAGTGGGTAGAAATTGATTTCGATCCTCCTGAGAACTTGGTCTATATCATTCATATTTTATTTTTTATTTATTTATTTTATTTTATTTTTTCCCTGTCTGCATAGGGAGGCAGATATGAAGTCTGAAAAGCATCAGAGGAGCTGGGTGGGTTATTGTCACAGCCCAGTTCTGCTTCTCCTCTCCACTGCCTCTGTATTCAGCCTGGCACTGCTATGTTACGATAACTACTATCACTTCCTGTGTGCAAGTGAGAGCGTGAGTGAGTGTGTGTTTGTGTGTGCACCTGCACAAACGCAGTACAATGACAAAGTCGCATGCGCCTCCTGCACTGCTGACTTAGAAAGTTATTAAACCTTGTAAATTGGAAGTTGTGCTGGTTATTTCCATAACGCACAACAAATGAGGCTTCACAATTAGGTAGGATGTCTATCTCTGTTTTTTTTTTTTTTGTTTTCCTTAAAGATAAAGTCCCAAGTGGCAGGATATGCAAATTATATCTCATTTCATAACATCAAGATCAAGAAACTACAAGACTGTCCTGACATTAAAGTAAACAAATCAATAAGTCGTTTGTTTTAGCAGATATTATAACTTACTATATCAGACTTCAGTGCTGAAATAATGTCTTGTCTATTGTCAGACTAAAATCCTATTTTTAAGCCAGAAATGTTGCTGATATTTCAGCCATGAGCATTTACAAGTTAGATCTGGACCAGCATATGTTCTATTTGTAGTGTGACTTCTATTTCTTTATTCATCGGTTAGGTTTAAAAAAAAACAAAAAACAAAAAGCATAACCTTTGTAGAATAAGAAAAGCAATTTTGGATTTATTGTTTAGAATTACACCACTTTACACATGCTTACATAAAATATATTGTGTCGGATAATCTGGATTGTTTGCTAATCTGTTCAAATTAAATCTGTAATTCTTGTATAGATATCAGACTGACATTACAGGATGCTGACCCAACTCTCTTTGATTTTCTTTCACTCTTTCTTTGGCATGGAATGAAGTTTTGCAGAGCCTGAATGTCTAATAAGCTTAAAAGTTTTGCACACTGATGATAGTGCAACAGCAGTTTTCTGACCTCTGTGATCCAGTTCAGGTTTCACAGTAACTCATTACAAAACAGGTCAGCACAGTTCTGATTTCCCAGCAAAAGGTCTACAGGTCAGTGTCAATGGACAGTTGGGAATTTGATCATTTAGGAGGTGGCAAATAGAGGCTGCAAAGGAGTTTTCTGTTTTCTTTTTTTTTTTCTATCAACCTGCATTTAGCCTTTCCATTTCTTTTCTCTCACTTCTATATCCACCCAGAACATCTCTTAAAGATGTGGAAAGAAAAACAAATCTGAATAATCTGTCCATCAAACAGGGAGACAGATTTTCACCTTTTAACATATGAAAACAAACATGCTTATGCAAACTTAAACACAGAGTTCTCAGATATAACAAGTCTGATTCAAGGAAGTTTAAATGATTATGAAAAATATAAACTTCTGTGGTGTAATGTTGCATCCAGTAACAGTGATATGCTCATGCATATCCACACCAACACTAAAAACCAAGTTGTGCAGAAACACACACACACACACACGACACATCACTCTGGCTGTCAAGTACAGCTTCCACATAAAGATGAAGTCATTTTTTCTCAGGCAGTACTTTCCTCATATCTCACTTATTCATCTTTTTTTTTTCTTTTCACAGACAAACTGACACGCTATCTACTTGGTGATTGTTCCGAAAGAAAGAGGAAATTTGCAAAGTTAAATACTTTCATTATTAAAACTATAAGACAGTAGCACTAACCTAGGCCTGTTTTAGAGGTCTTAAGGCAAACCCAGCTCCTAACACCCTCTGAGTTATTGTATATTCTGCTTGCGGGAGAAAGAAATGTTAGAATAACAAGTGTCTTAGAAAAATTTTGCAGAACTTCAAAATGTTTTGCATTTGCTTAAGATGACTTTTCTCTCCAGATCACATCCTGTTCAAACTCTTTCACCTCTGTATTTTCTCGCTAACCATTTTCTTCAGGACTTTTCTCTCTCTCAATGGTGTCACTTCCAACCCCACACTGTCCTTCCTCGTGTCAAATTAAAGTGATGGAAATGAACTTGAGGAGACGCTAATTGCAACTGTCAATCCAATCTAGGTTGTGGCTGAAAGACAGGGGCTCCCTAGCACTTCATCAGTCTTCATTAATATTGAAGGGGTTTGCTGAGGAGCATGGGGCCAGCGTAATCTGTGCTCATCTAACAGTGCATCAGAAATTAGGAAGCTGGGGAGGACACTGATGGTGCCTGAGGGACAAATATGCCAGTCAAAAAGAAAAATGAAGAGAGATGTCAGGAGACAGGGACAGAGTGCAAGAAAAGATGCTGCCTTTGAAATAACAAGAAGTGGAATACTGGCAAATTTGAAAAAAAATTACATAAAAGCTGATAATAATGGGATGGAGCATGTCCCAGAATTCCCAGAATTTTTAATATGTTAGATCTACATAATTTTATCATACAGGATACTGATTATTTAATGTATCGTTGACACTTAAAACTAAACAAAAGCATGAAAGAACAGATTGTGTCATATTTTTATTGTTAATGTCTGTGTATTCTGTACTTTTCATTATATTACATTAAATATTATTTTTTAAAAATGCATTTTGGTCTTACCTGTCCTTAAATCAGTGCATGTTACTTAACAATCATCATTTATAAACCAGATGCACACATAGCGTCTTGTCATACCTCCTCTGGTAGAATTCTCAGAAGGCTTGTAAACACCTGTCCAGACAAGTATAATCCGATATGTCAATCGATTGATATAATTTATGGTAATGTACCTAAGTTGTCTTTTTTTTTTCTTTCTTTTTTTAAATAGCAATATTTCTTCTAAATTAGTTTTAAAGAACTTTGAAGAACTTTGTATTTTTTATGTTATTATTATTAAGTATATTTTACTTTCAAGAATAAAAAAAACAATTTTTGCAATTTTTCTTCTGGCACCTATTTTTTTTTCTATTCATTTATTTATTTTATTTTATTTTTTTTTATTTTGTTTTCGTTGCAGTTTTCTTTTGTCTTAAAGCAAGTTACCAGTGACCTGGAAACAAGTTAAACATAAATATAGCTATACACTCATCCATTATTCCCAGCAGTTTAGCTTTAACTGATCAACTCAAACTCTCTGTAAGTTTCAACGGCTTTAACGAGTAATTGTAAGGACTAAATACTATGTATAAGATATACAAAAGCATTCTGTACCACAAAGTTAATAATGTAGTGATTGGTCAATAAAATTCTATTGCAAACACTTTACACTAGAAAACTGCAATGCAAAAAGGTTCAACTGTATTGTGCATGAAACCTTAAATCCAAAGTCACATTTTATGTTTACTCTATAAATTTAGTATCTTTTCACACATAATAAATATTTTCATTAAACATGCAGTAAGATTAGGAGGAAAGCAATTAGGGGGTAAAATATCCAGGGGATTGAAAAAATATCAACATGTTTTATTAATGCATGGTATTCCCTAGTTATTATCAACCAAGGGAACATGTATACGTTTTAGCGGCTATTCTGATACAAACTCCATATTTTTCAGTATTTTCAAAGTCTTTCTTTTCAAAATAATATTTTATAAGACTTTTAGTATCTTAACAGAAAGAAAAAAGCAAGATACTGGTGAGAAGAAAAGCTCAGACTGACAGTGCATTAGCTTTTCCATGCTTGTGTTTTGGTGGATGTGATTCCCTAAAGCAAAATGTTTGCTCACTCCCCAACCCCTATTAACCCATGAATGTCCCAGCCATTCCAAAGCTTAGCAAGGTCAAGTCAACTGAGACTGAAAGTGCATCAACTTGTGCCGCCGAAATCATTGTTATGTGAGCTAGTACCTTCTCCCATCCCCATTGGAAATGACTGAATTAGACCATTTGAGTTGATTGACTGGAATGCCGTTTTTTTTTTTTTTTTTTTTTTTTATGAAGACACATTTCTTTTCCTTCCCTAACTAAAATTAGAAGCTATATTTAATCTGAACCTACCCATAGTAGGTTTTAATCACAGGAAAACATTGTGGTTTCACATGCTAAGCATCAATATGACAGCTGTGAGTTACTTGAACAAGTAAGGCCAAGGTCAAGTTCACACTCAATCCCTGGGGACAAACTAACAGACAAATGCCATAATTTTCTGAAATGATGCCTATGGTGGTAAATTTGCATATCTAGCTTATATAGCCATCTTCAATATAAGATTTATATATGTGTGTTTCTGAAAATATATGCTTATTTTAATATATTTTCTGTCACCACAATAATTGCATCAGATCATTTAGAAATATTATATATTTCTATCTAGAATTGTTTTTTATTTTAAAATGTATTTATTGTTCCAGGGTACTACAGCACCATGGTGTAATGTAGTTTCTTTCTTTTCTTTTTTTTTTTCTCAGCAATTTTCCTCTAGGATCAATATTCTTTTTCTGAGTAGTGAACCAGAACTGGTTCACTACTCAGTGAGCCAGTGCAAACCAATGCCCACTTAATTTTGCATGGAAAATTACATGCTTGAAATGATGCTCACATACATGTGTACGTTCACTTATAGTTGCAATTATAAGGCTAATCTCTTTCCCACAGCGAATAGTATTAGAAGGGGAAGTGGGACAAAGAAGTTGCTAAGGCTGTGCTGGGTTTTCTTTTAGTTTCCCCTTAAAAAAAACAAAAAACAAAAAAACAAAAAAAAACAAAAGAACAGTAAACATCAAACCAGGATGTTATCTGGTAATTTCAATTTCTGTGTGTAAATGCATGTTCTGCTTAAAATATGGGAAACGGATCCAAAGAATGAGACTATAGATTTAAATGCTGACACTGAAACATTGCATTCGGCTAAAGCACACTGCCAGGCTGTCAGTGAAAATGTGCATATGTGAGATGGGGGTAAAAGCCTCACCGCAGAAATGCAGGTATTAATCACTGTGCAAGCGTTGATTCATCTGTTGTGGAGGCAGTTTGGAAGATGGACTCTATTTACTGCTAAAGCTGTTTGAGGGGCTTTACGAGGCAGCCATCAATCTCTCGGCTATCTTCAAAGGAAGGAGCCAATGCACAGACATCAGTTTCAATCACCTTCCAGAGACAGGTGGTATGGTAAGCTGCTGAACAATAGGTTGTTTTTTTTTTTTTTGTTCTTCCTTCTTTACTTCAAGGTGATTTTTTTTCCCTCCTTGGGGAAAAAATGTTATTAATGTATTTTATCATAATAATAATAAATTTCCCTAAAAATACATACTGCACCCTGCCCTTTGGCTCCCTTGCTGTTTGGCACCTCATGTTCCCAATTAGCATCTTCAATTAACCCATTTTAATTGCCATCCATGGAAAGGTGGAGGCCCCTGGCATGTTGATGCCACAGGGAGACATTTTGTAAATGACTGGTGGTGTAATGTAGGTATCTTAAGACAGGATTATACTTATAGTTGCTAAACCGCCACTTGCAAATACTAACTTTATGTAATTCGAGCTAAAAAATACAAAAAAGGAAAAGTATGAATGCTGTATAAAGGCTCATGTTGTTTCTGTGTAGCTAAACAACCAACACACTTGCCTTTGCAATATTTCCCCCTAACAAACACCCCTACCACCTTATTTTAATCAAAGACAGCAGGGCCTAGTACCTCTGCAGGTGTTTAATGGTAGCAGTTAACCATCCATTGCTCCTCCATTCTTAATATAATCTTGGTTTTGTTTCCCGTCACAGGGGGTATTTTCTGAATTGCTCTGCACAATGCAGAACACTTAATGACTCTGTTTTATTCTGGTGCTCTTGATCAATCTTGATATTTTGGTCAATACAAACTGAACTCACAAGAGGAGACAAGTTAGCCCATTACTTTTACCTGATGTGAACAAATCATTCTGCCATATTAACTTTAAATCATCGCTGGAGGGAGCAAAATATGAAAACACAGCTTGCGTTGTTGCAGAGCTGCCTCTTCTGCAAAGCCTCCTTAGCCCAGTTTTTTTTTTTTTTTCACACAACAATATCGGCCCAATGATGCAGTCAGCACTTCAGTGCAACACCAAGGGAGCTCCCGAGCCCCCCAGATAGACAGAAATCAATTGGAGTTGGAGGATGTTAGCAGAGCGCAGGCAGCATAGTCTGGGGTGATGTTTGTGAGACTTGGAAGTCTGGCAGAGGTCAAGAACAGCAGATAATTTGACCAAAAAAGTAGACAGGATTTTCTTTCTTTTGGAAATGCAAAAGCCACAAGTCATTACCCTGGTATTACTGGTCTGGCACTTAAAAAGCACACGCCAGTCATCATCTGTTAATGTGTTTTGACAGTATGATTCCATCTAACCAGAAAAAAAAAAAGTTTTTTTTTAAGTCGTTATATATATATATATATATATACATATACATATATATACATATATAAATGTATATGTTTCAATAAATTTTGCACAAGTTGCTGTTCTCTAACAAGGAGCTTAACGGCAAAAATCACGGCAGGTGTGTGATCCTTGAATTGACCAATAAATGTCCTGGTTCAATTAGAGCTGGTGTTTAAACAGTTGTCCTCATCATGCTGTTCACATTTTGACATCATGAGACCAAGACGACACCTAACAATGGAACAACAGTCCCTTGCCATTGCGATGCTTCAAACAGGACATTCTCAGACAGAAGTGGCCACTGAGCTTGGAGTGTCACAGAGTGTCATCAGCAGGTTGCAACAGAGATATGGAGAGACTGGAAGAGTCACAGAAAGGCCTAGAAGTGGACGTCCTTTGGCCACATCCTGTGCTGATGACCGCTACATTGTGAACACTGCCCTGAGAAACTGGATGATGAATGCCACTCAACTCCAGGCACGTTTAAGAGAGGTGAGAGGCACCCAAGTGTCACGTCAGACCATTCGAAACCGTTTCCATCAGCATGGTCTGCGTGCTAGACGACCTGCACGGGTACCTGACCACACCACCAGGCACAGGCATCATCGTCTTGCATGGGCCAGGGAGCATTTACGCTGGACGAGGAACCAGTGGGCCTCAGTGCTGTTCTCTGATGAAAGTTGATTCACACTGAGCAGAAATGATGGCCGGCAACGATGTTGGAGACGTCAGGGAGAGCGCTATGCATCAGCCACTGTTGTCACCAGGCGAGCTTTTGGTGGTGGTGGTGTTACAGTGTGGGCAGGGGTGTCCACTTGGTACAGAACTGCCCTACACTTTGTGAATGGTACAGTGACAAGCCCATACTACCTGAATAACATCATTAATCCAGTGATTGTGCCCCTACATGAACAGCACAGGCCTAATTTCATCTTCATGGACGACAATGCTCCTGCTCATCGAGGCCGCATCATCAGGGAACGGCTGTTGGAGACTGGTGTACCTCAAATGGAATGGCCTGCACTCTCTCCAGACCTGAATTCCATTGAAAACCTGTGTGATCAGCTGAGCCGTCGTGTAGAGGCTCGAGACCCTGCACCCCAGAACCTCAATGACCTGAGGGCTGCCCTTCAAGAAGAGTGGGATGCCATGCCTCAGCAGGCAATAAGTTGCCTTGTGAACAGCATGAGACGTCGTTGTCAAGCTGTAATTGATGCTCAAGGGCACATGACGAGATATTGAGACGTTCAAATTTTTTGTTGTGGTGTAACTACCATTGTTGTTACCTTTTGTGTTGAATGAATTTTTTGAGATGAGGAAATCAGTAGTGCATCCTTTACTTAAATGTCTTACTTTTATGATATTATATCACTGTAGCATGAACATATTGCATTTTCCATAAATTTCACCTGAAAGCCAAATATCCCTAACTTTTTGTGAGTAGTGTATATACGCAAAAACATATAATATGTACACATACATACACAGGCATGTTGTTGTCTTAAAATTTACTGAATCACATGGTTTTCTGCCTTACTCTGAGGAAGGTGAGGTCTCGACTGCGATCAATGCTTGTGATCTCAAGGTTGCCCATTACGACCTCACAGTTCTCGTAGTACTTCCTCAGTGTGCGATACTGCTGCTCCAGATCCGACAGCGTACTCAGCTTGTTCTCAGTGCCAGCACATACTGAAAATGATAAAACATAAAGACAAAAGGAGAAGATAATGTTAAAACAGAAAACACTCAGATTTTGTCAAATGCTGTTACTGATTTAAACAGGTCCAACTCAGGTTTCCCAGTTTCAACTGAGATAACAGTGAACTACTTAGACTGACAAAACTGTTTTTTTATGATGAAGGGATGGTATAATAGCAAAACTGCTCTTTTTTAGTAATTGCATAAGTTTACATTAAGATAATTCTAGTCTATCAATCAAAAGTAAGCAAATGCACCAATATTCCTCCAAATCCCAAATATAGTGTAAAAACATTCCATAGACAGTGGTGGTGCAGTCATATAAGTACTAACTGCACCACAGTGTGCAACCCTCCTACCCCCCACTTTCCTGTATTGCTCTTGACACTCACAGGGCAGGTGGGAGCTCTTTAGAGGCTAACTGGACTTGCTCACTTTACAAGTAATTAAACAGAACCATTTCCACCCATCACGCACTTTGCCCACCTCGAGACGACACAGGCCATCTGCCCAATCAGCTGGTGTTGCTTAGCCTAGCGTGAAAACATACACACTGATGCACATGGAGACGATGCAAGATACCCACATAAAATTACAGAAATGTTTTGAATAGCTTAGAAAAAAGACATCAAACATCAACCAAAAATCTCTTATTCCAGGAAAAAGACCATACTAAAGGATGAAAAAGACAAAAAAAAAAAAAAAAACCAACAATAAAAAACAATATTTTGCAAACTTTCTTCACTGGGCAGCATATGATCACTCTAAGCACTCTTCTGAGGCAATAGCTTCATTTGTATGGCCATGGCGGTGTGGTTTCTTCCACCTACGTCGTTTTTACCATGACAGAGAAGCCATCACTGTGACAGAGGGGTGACAGGTCCTTCCCTGAGTCTTGTCACACTGTCACCCATGAGCTGTTACCTCTCTCTTTGAACACCTCCACCTTGAAAGATCTTTACTGACACTTTGCATTTTAATCCAAGATCCATTACACACACTGCTATAAGCTATACTGAGCTCTCAGGTATTATAATTTATACCCACCTCTAAGTCCAACCCAAGTGCTCTCCGTCTCCTCAGGTTGGAATAATCTCGGCAAAAGTGTTTTGCCCTTTATTCACACACAAATACACACTGTGGCAAAATATCTGAAAATGCATTTGTTATTTACTTCCCCATTCCACAACAAAAACATGTGGGAAAAAGAGAATTCAGCTTCAGGGTAATACATGCTGTAAAGACAAATGGGATTGGGTTTAAATACTTCCACATCTAAGCAGATATTAGATAAGTGGAATCATTCCAATGTGACCTGAACAATACCCATATGAACATGTGCTGATTGGCTACGTTGCACATAGCATACTGTGGTGCTCAGGAATGATATATGGCAAACCTGGGTGTTTTCAATAACAGTTAGCATGGGCTAGAGGGGAGCGGGTGGAGGTAGGGAGGGTCATAAAGTGAGGATAGGTGTAATAAACTGTTATTGCACCCTTGGGGCAGGGCGCTAGAATCAGAGGAAAGGGGCATTGTGGCATGTGATGGCTGGTGAAATTTACTTCTTATATGCCTCCTCAAGCTTGCTTTCAGTGCGCCTGCTGACTTTTGCAACCTGTCCGGTGCAATATGAATAAAAGAAGCTAATAACAGAAATGAATACAGCCCTGTGAATTTCACCACAAACAATTAGTACCGCCTCAAATCTTATTTGCTGCATTACTTTTATTTTTTTTTTTAATTAATTTATTCATTTATTTTTTATCTTTTTTTATATCATATTTCAGAGGAGAAGTTAAAGTTAGTTTGTCAAAAATAGGCTGTACCAGCTGTAAACTACTGGGTCAATACCCATACTATTTTAAAAATAATATAATTGTGCTGATGGTCAGTAGCTGATAATGATAATTTTTGTTACTAATGTAGTCTTTACTGTCAAATAATTTTGGCAAGAAACATTGGTTGTTTCAGTTATATTTGCTAATGGTATTGTTATTCCTCAGGCATTTTTTTCTCAACTAATTTTTGTGGCATGGTTTTGTGTTGCACCTTTTTCAAATAGTCCTAAAGTGTTCTATAAAACATAGGGAGCAACACACTTGACTATGTTAAATTTCACTTTTAATTGTACCACTGTACGTTAGGTTTTCTCCTTCTGACAAGTTTCTGGAGATGGTAATCATTTGGGACAGATTGTGTTTTGGTATATCCTTTGCCAAGTACAATGCCAATCTATAAATATTATCTTTCTACACCATACAATTCCACCGCTATGCCTCATGTCTTTGGACTGCTGAAGGAAACCAGTGTGCCAGGAAAGAAACCACACGAACACTGAGTGAACAGGCTAAATTTGCACAGGAATACCCCTGTTGCATTTTGCTTTACAGTACAGAATCACACACTGGCAACTGACTGTCAACACACTGACCATTTGTGCTGAAGTGCACAATGGCTGATTCAGCAAGGAAATCCAGGAGGCCATTATTAGAGGAGGCAAGGCAAAAAAAAAATAAATAAATAAATAAAAAAATAAAAAAAAGACAGAAAGAAAGCAAAATAGCAAGAGATAACATAAGATGAAAATCAGAGGATGCAAAATGAATGCTGAGCTAGTCTTCATTTGGAGGCACTGCTGTGCTAAAATCTGCCAAGTTTCAGTAGGGTTAAAAGTACAAAGAGTGCACAATAGTGACTATCAGAAAACACCACAAAAAAATGTGCAAGCTCAACAAGAGCTTAAGATGGTGCTGACTGCTAAGTCAACCACAAGAAAACCATCTGTGCTGTGTGGAGCATATATAGAAAATATATGAACTGTTGCAGGCATGCTGCAAAACTAGATGATCCCAGTGGTGATTCGTCTGCATGTCTGTGCAAGAACATCAGTAGGTTGTAAATAATAAAACTCGAGATATATTTTTTCCCCTCTCACTGCATGATTGAATCCATTTGTTTCCAAGCTCAGTATGTTACATCTAAGTCTGTACATCACAGCCCCGGTTGCTTTTTTACATTGGACCAACCTGCCAACCGAAGACGACATGCTACAAGGCTCTGAGTCATCAACTGTTTAACATAGTGCGGAGGATGCAGGAACACACGGCGAGAGCAAATGAATCTTTATATGGTTTAAAGCTTACAGTTGCATAAAATAAAACTACCTTATGGGTTGGATGGATATCTTTAACTGGCATACTTAACACTGAAAATGTCAATGAGATTCAGTGTCTCGGTCTAAAAAGTAGATTTTCTTTATGTGAGTAGAGTCATTTGACGTTTTTAAGGAATTCTATCCAAGAAGTGATAGATTAAAGATGGGTAATAATAGCTGAAGACTTCCCAATAAATGTAATTAATGAGATTATGAGCCAATAAAGTGAAAAGCATCTCAGGATATTTATATGATCTAGAAGGTGATAACTTTTTTTTCATGACAGTGCTTTAACATGGACAGCTTTAAAGAAGCCAGATAATGCATATTGCATATTTATCAGACTGACAGATAAATAGACCAATAGCGCCTATATCTACAACAGATAGTCACCAGAAAAGAACAGAACACATCCATCACTGACTCCAAACTGTTACTACTGTCAGGAAGCAGAGAGCTCTTAACAGAAAACAAATAAAAAATAAATGAATAGATGCTTACAAAAAGTGTAAAATACCCCTGAGTCACATTTTCATCAATTTCAATTTCATAAATATCCTCTACGGGATAACATGGGCATTGCATTGTCTAGGTTTCTGCTCACGCACAACAACTTCATCAATAGTGCCTAGTGTGATTATTGAATGTCTATAAAGCTGGTGAGTCTGAGGTTTATAGGCTTCTGCTAGTAAAGCCAGCAAAAGGTCATCTCAATAGCCAGTAACTGACTGAATTAAATAAGTTGCAAATGTCACTTACATAAGTAAACACTGTCAATAGCTGAGCACGTGTCTTGAATAAACAGAAGGACCTTGTTGAAATTAAGCTCAAACACTTCCTCATATGGTTGAGAAAGAAAAAAAACAAAAAACAAAAAAAAAAACAGTCAGACACATTAAATAAAATGCCACATCAGGCCAGAGCTGCCGTTTGTCCCCTAATGTCACCCAGATGAGCAGTGGTGGCTAAGTATGAGTTACAAGCTGCTGCCTCTCATGGTAATCATGGCCCAGATTATCACCCATCTGCTGAGCAGCTTAATAAGCATCAGAAACAATAACTAGATGACTGTTCGTAATGATGGCATGGTCCAGTAACACTAACCTCCCACTGCCCTCTGAGCTCTGGTCACCTACCAACAATTCCATTGCTGTCTCCATATGGTCCACCATAAATTAGCATTCATACCATCACTTGTGCGAACATTCCCGGCACCTTGTGGCATTTTTTTCACAGAGGATAACCTGTAGCTGCCGTCGTGCGGCCTGGGTTTACACAAGCTGACACCTTTGCATGCATATGCAACCCTCATGTAAGTAATGGTTGGTAGGTATGAGTGGCAGGTATGTGTGTGTGTATATATATATATATATATATATATATATATATATATATATATATATATATATATATATATATATATATATATATTGTCTGTTAATGAATAAATGTTCGTGACAGCCTCTGAGTTCTGACACCAGACTTGGAAAATAACATTTACATTGATTCACTAAGCTTTGACACTTTCTATGTCATTCATTTTTGCAAAAAGTGGTAAACAAAACTTTATAAAACCGTCTCATGTCTACCTGATGACTGGAATGGCAATAATCTGAGTAGACTGCTGGCAGGGAAAAAGAAAAATTGTATTTGTGTCTGTGCTTAAAGCCAAGACCCAGGGATTTTGGTGGAGACTCCTCGACACACTAACATGGATAGCATGGATGTCATGTCTTTTAGAGTCAGAGTAATTCCCAAACCATGTGCGAGGTCACAAATTAAAGATCTTTGCTTTAAAAAATGATCTGTGAGGCCAGTGTTATAAATAGTGTTGCATTTTATATATTTATAAAATATTAAATTACATATTAGCTTTGTAGCAAAGATAGGAATGATTTGGGGATTAAACCAGAAAAAAAAAAAAAAAACTTAAATTTGAAATTTGTAAAGAAACAAAGTCTCAATGTTAATCAAAGGTAATCTGGCATCATTACCAACCAATTTCAACCAAACCAATATAACTGCAAACTCTTAAGGTACAAGGGTATCCTAGTCATTTGCACATGATTTGATTAAGATAAACATGTTGGCTGGCTGTGTGTAATGGTGCTGCACCAAATTAGAGGCAGCAGCATATCTACCGTGCTGTCTCCAACAGTTTCATAGATTTTGCTGGAAGGGGTCGTCAGTTGTGAAGGAAGAAGAAAAATAAGGTGTTTTATAAAGGCTAATCAAACATATCCTTCCATAACTTACAGATAAACAAAGCTGGAAGATTTTTACTGAAACATATCATTTCTCTGTATGTTATCAGTCTCTTTATGCAGAGACTCTTGAAGTTGATTGGCTGATTAAAACAAAAAAGCTGATTTAGGTATTTATTCCCAGTGTAAAGATTTTTTTTCTTTTCTTTTTCTTAACCAAAATGCATGAAGTTCATTTTGCACCTGGTTTGAATGACCCTGTCATGCATGCACCTGCTCTCTACATTTGGCAATAATAAGATATACAGGAGGATGAATGGTTGTTTATGGCAGTGATGGGCTGTTCGTACTGGCCATTGCACTGACCCCAAAAATATAGGGGACACATTCTTTCCACTACAGAATACTGAAGTATAAAAATAGTAGCAGCAGGAAATGCTTTTTGTTTTATCAGTATGAGGACAAGAAGGATGCAGTTTTCCAAAATTATATACAGCTTTTTCTATAACTGCATAGTTACATTGTAAGTGCATACCTGGAGTATGTGTCCATGCGCATTAGCAAATGAAAACCCAGTGTTGCACTGGTCATGCTTGAGTCACAGGAAAGCAAATTAGACTAAATTCATTGAGAGCACAAATACAGAATTAATGTTTCCTTGCAAATAGCAGTAGAACTAACTTTAACTAACACACAAACTTTGATTTCTTGATTTTAAGGTGAGTGGGTTGCGTAAGCGCAAAAGGAAACCATTATCCTTGTTTTTCAGAAACAACCGGACGTCTTATCTGGTTGACTTTCTAAGAATTTCATTCTCACACAAGAAATTCAGTTGCATGGGCAGAAATGTTTATTTATCAATATGTAATATTGGTGTCTATATATCAGAGAATAATCAGCTAATCAGTCACCATGTTAACTTCTTTTTTTTTTTCTTTTTTTTTTTTTTTTTAAATGCTCAACAGCGTGAAGCAGTACCACAGAATAAAACAAAATAACATTGAGAGGGATGGGGACCTACAGAGCCCAAGTCCAGTCAGGATTGTGCATCGTCTTCGGCACTACTTTCTCTAAGCAAATTCACTATGGCTAGTGTTTTGTTTTTTTTTTCTTTCTTTGCATTCTCTAGCTATTTTCTTGCAGTTCCACTTTCATCACTGTGGATTACAAACAGTTTTTCATGGTTTAAAACACAGGTAGTTAATGCTACACATTAAAAAACAATACATTGATGAGATGTTTATTATGTTGAAAAAAATCACATTGGTTATATTGTGGGTCATTTTGACCCACAATGTGTAAATCTACTCACAACATTAAAAAAAAAAAATCTAGTTTATGTAAACTAGATTATGTAAATGCTTAGAAAAAAGACATTCAATACAATCTTTTAACTACAACATCATATTTAGGAACTACTACATTTATATATATATATATATATATATATATATATATATATATATATATATATATATATATATATATATATATATATAATGGTAGAAACAGTAAAACCCTAAGGTGGTTCATATCCCAGTTGCTTGCTCAGGATAGATAGATTGAACAGATCTCACACTAAATCAGTGGGTCTCTGTTCACATGGCAGCAGCTTTATAATGGTGTTGAGGTTACATGTGAGTGATAAAGTATTTTTTATATAATTTTCTCTCTCGTGACTTTGAGCTATTGTCTTTTAACCAAAAAGCACATGAGTTGACCTTATAGGAGTCATTTGTTTATGTAAACTTAACCTTACCTAAATGTATTTCTTTACCTTAAACAAGAGAGTTTTTTTTAAGTTGTGGTAGTCTTGTTATTTGTCCTCATTAGAAAAACATTTCACCATAATGAGACCTCATAAATACTGTATATTTACTGTAAGTCCCCACAGGTAATACTTGTCAGTGTCAGAACCTCCACAGATGTTTATGTTAATATTAATCAATATGAACTGATATTGTGCCTGACATGATATCGGTGATGGAAATATGGTACATAATTTCAGTATATCTATATTTGTATCTATATCTGGAGTATATTGATTACAGTCACACCCATACAATGTTTAGCTGTCAGAAATGGTCCATGCAACTATAACATGGATCACTCTCAATTTTATCTTTAAAAACTTAAGTTTTACTGTTACCTTCCTCTTTCTTATGATCTTTGTTTAACCTGATCCAAACCAAAGATGATTAAGCAAATCAATATAGGATGAGCTGGCCTTCAATCTGACCAAAAAATCAAATCAAATCAAAGTGTATAAAGCCATGGAAATCCATGGGTCTGATTCAAAAAAGGTAATCTAGGGAAAACCTTCATCTAATCTCCTGATTTTAGTTATTTACACATGCATGCCTTACCTATAAGGACATTTGTATGAAATATACATTATGGATGCCACAATTGAACAGAAAATACTAGGAAAAGAAATAGCAACACAAATCTGTGAAGATAAGAAAAATGCATGTTAGTTTTGGCAGTTTTATATCTGAAAGAGCAGGGAAAAAGTGCTGAAGGAAAAAAAAAAGCAACCTAATTATTTAGATCTGACCTTTCTTAGCAAAGGGCACTGCAGATTTACAATACAAAATATCAAATGTTAGACCACATCAGCTTGAAATGGAAGTGATCAGATCTTAAAACCAAAGATTTTAGTTAGAAAAACTTAATTATTTGCACTGCTTTTATTTTTCTTTCGTGTCGACGCTTTTTCCTTTGATAATACTGCTCAACAGGGTGATATAATGTTTTTAAAATACAGCAGAAAATTTTTCTTTTGGTCTTTATTTGAACAATTTCATGTTTTATCTTTTTATCTATTTTATTTATTAATAAATAAACTATATTCATTTCTACATTTAAACTTGCATGTGTGTAATGTTGGATAAGGCATAGATCTGCAAAGGTTTGAAGCGCTTCCCTTCCAGACCTGACGTGCACCCTTGCTATGCAGCATGGTTATGCTAAAGTACTCTCATGTGATTCTTGGGTTCGTCTTGGGTTCGTTTCCAGATTTGTTTTTACCAAGTTTTTGCAGTAACCAACATTTTTACAAAACAACAGAAAAAATATTTTGTGCTTGCTTCCCAAAGCCTGTGAAGATACTGGACCATGCAGGCCGACACTGTTGTTCTAAAACAGGGAATCCATGCTGGAAAGGAAGTTAACCACTGAAAGAAGTCTGCCCTGGGGAGTTTAGCAGATGAAATCAGCCCTTACCGCCGCCTTCAAATTTAAAAGAGAAGCTAAAACATGTCGTCATAACCCTACATTACCATATGTGCTAGAGCACAAACTGCCAGCATCAGGAACGCCAGCCCCTATGTACTTGGTGTGCGAGTATAATCCAGTACTTTTTTTCTCCTTCACTCCAGTAAATTTGACCTCTATTGTTTTGTCCTCCCCTCCCCCTTTGAACTTTTTCATTACCGATGTTGTGCATGGCTTCCTTCATATTCTGAGGCCCTCCTTCTAGAGTATAAATTACAGGGTGTACAACATAGCAGCTTTTTTTTTTATAGAAAGGGGGAACCCAAAGAAAGAAAGAGAGAAAGAACACAATACACTTACTTGTTCAGAGTCATGCGACCCACATGAACTTTTGCTACATCTACTTTCCATGCAAACACTCTACTTGACTGTAGGAGCACTACTGTGTTGCTGGGCACTCAGTTCCACCAGGGCAGCTGTGTGTTGAGCAGCTTGCTGAAAGGTTCCCTGAGGGTAGTGGATGATGAGTGGAAGTGTGCAACTCACACACTGTCTTTTTACTTCCAGCTTGTTTCCAGCCAGTCTGGGGATAGGAACCACTAACCCCACGCATGCCAAAGCTGTTTTCTCACCCTGGGCTTCCATTGTTTCTTCTCCATCCTTGGTTCCGCCCATCCCATCATTTCTTATCTCTGTCACTCTTTGTGCAGATCCAGATGTTGGAGTCTGTTCTGGCCTCCATTGTATGAATGAGAGACATCTTTATAGATTTTTTTTAAACGTTGCATCTGGAACAACACTTTATCAATTAATCCAGCTGGCTATGTTGCCGCATATCCTTCATGCCTCCAGCGCATACTGGTTTCATTCCCCCATGTGTGGTCATACCCATGAATCTTAATCTTGTATCCAAACAGTTGCCATCAATTATTCGGCTGCTACTGTTAACTCCTCCCCTGCTTCCCATTTTTCACCATTAAAAAATTAAAAAAATTCCATCCTTGCTGTGATGGAATTGCCTCGCTTGTTTGCTTGGGAAATGATTTGTCTGATCCACGGCTATCCACAGGTATTACATACGAATAAATGCATATGTGTCTCATTCTGTTTATTGTAAATGTGCCTATAAGTGAGATACTTGATTGTACAGTGAGTTGCTAATAAATGCTGTATCTTTGTATTTTCTAGCAAGAAAATGTGTTGAACCTTTAAGTTCATCATACAGAAATTGAGTTGTGCAGTCTCTAAAGCATTAAGACAGTACAGGAAACTATTTATACAATACTGAGATAGAATTCAATTTGAAATCGCACACACACACACACTATATATATATATATATATATATATATATATATATATATATATATATATATATATATATATATATATATATATATATATATATATATATATATTTCTTTATGGCTCTACTTTAATATCACATGTAAGAAGAGGGAGTATGTTAACCTGCATGATAGAAAATCAATTTCAAAGTGAAACTGGGCACCCTGTGTAACTGACAGGCATTGTCATATTGAGCACAAAATCGGGAGGTTGCTGTTACTCAACCAGCTGGAAAAAGGTAAATCAATTTTTTTTTTTTTTTTTAAATCACAAAAGGCAAAACCATTACACAACAATGAGGTACATGGCAGAGGACATGTCTGCTCTGCTTCAAACAGATCATGGATACATGTTTGCATTTCATTAAATTTCACGTGGATAAGCCTTAATAAGCTTGTAAATAAATAAATGAATAAATCAGACCTAACAGACAAATGAAAAAAGGTTAAGAAAAGTTGAGTGCTTTTGATAAAAAATGAACATCAGTCTGTAGGCAAAGTGAAACATGGTGGTGGTAGTATCATGGCTGTTGCACAAAGCATAGCCTAGATAATGTACTTTAAAAAAATAAATAAATAAAAAAATAAAGAATGAAATCAGAACATTATCTGTAAAATGTATCACACACAAGAAGTGATCAATACAGCAAAACAGTATCTGCATTTCCATGACATTTTTTTGCTAAATAAAAGCAATATTTCTAAGTTTCAACAAACAACATTTGTGATTTGTGGGTGTTTCCACCGAACTGTGTTAAGCGCACACACCTCAGTTCTCTTAAGATCTTGTCCCATTTAAAAGAGTTTGCAAGAATCGCTGCTTACGCAAAGGTAGCCATATAGCTATAGTTAATTCAGGGTTTTCTATTTGCGTCGGAGAATTTGCTGCAGCTTTTCGAAATTTTTCTCCAACATTTTTCTTTCTAAACCTCTGAAATTTGCTGTTTCTTGTTCCATACTGCACCATCTTTACTGGAAATGAACTGGTTATGATCCCCCATGTCACGTTAGAGGACACATAATTGTGAAATATGTGTTTCCATCACCATTTTGCTATATATTTCTAGATCAAATTGTCTGAAAACCACTTCATGAGAGCATAGAAAAATGTTAGCAAAATTTGACTTTTCAAAACGTAGGTGTTTCCATAGCTTTTTATTATTGCCATCTTTCAATTCCAGTTGCTAAAGATGAATAAAATTATTTATATCAATGGTGTTTGAAAACAACAAAGCCAAACTCTACATCTTAATTAAATGTAATGATTGTAAAGGAAATAAGTGATCCCACATCTGATGGTTGATTCATTCATTCAAGAGGTATGCTAACCAATTCCTCCACTAATTTACCTTATTTGGGATAAATTAATATTTAGTGACTCAGAACACCCTGCTTTCATTATAAAGCAAACACCAAAATGTTTGCTTCACTAATCAAATAATTAGTAGTCAGTTTATTAGATGAACAATATGTTATTTGTTTTTTGTAGACAACTTACTGCATCAGCTTTTGGGTTTTGTTGCTACAACAAAATAGACTTAAAAAAATAAAAACAAATAAAGAAATCCAGATTATATCTTTTTATTTTATATATATATATATTTTTTTTTTTTTTTCCGTTTAGCTCCAAGCAGGATCAGTAACAATGTGTGGTGCAGGCATCAAGGAAAACGTAGCAATACCATCATTCATTATTTTGAATTTGTTGTTGCAAAGGAGAAGAAGAACATCGCAGTAAAATGCATATTTTGCCTGGGATATAATAAGTACCTTCCATCAGAAGGAAACGAAAAAGAAAATGAAAAAAAAAAGAAACCTTTACCTCAAATTTGAAGATTACCTGCAAGCTAATCACACAGTTCCACAACACCGGAGATGCTTCTGGTGCTCCAGCCCCGAAACATGAGCAGTTAACTTTCAACTCAGCTGTAGCTGCCACTAATGAGCTTGTTGCTGCTTCTATGGTAGAAGAAATGCAGCCATTATCAACTGCAGTCTACTTTGCTCTGAAAGGTCATCCATTAACAATCCTCACAACTATTTTGCCTTAATTTTATTTTAATTGTAAATATATTTGTAAAGGCAGTGTTTCATCTGTCATCTCTGTTTTTTCTTGCAAACAATACATGTAATAGGTAGTCACCACATAAAAAGATGCACATAGTAACTAAGGTAACCAAAGAACCGCAAAGTGGTGTCCATACACAGTAATGCTAACAAATGGAAACAATGTGTCTAATTATTTTTCTATTAGCAGCAGTCCTGTCATCTAGTTAGGTATGCTTTTCCATTCCTCTTTAGCTTCTCTTTCTCTTAGCTTTGTGAAATATTCAATAATGTTTGAGTCCAAATTTATGCAAATATATTGATAAAAGGATTAACATTGTGACACCAGCGTACACTTATTTGTAACTTACAATGTTGCTTTGACATCTCCACATCAGTTTTTAACTGATAACAGCAGTTCTTGTCTGGAGTGAAGGCTTTATTTAACAAGCAAGCATCTTTGGGTGTCCTTCTTCTCTCAGCTCATCTAATAGGGAAGGAAACTGTCATTCAGAGGACCACATGTTCCATACAACATACAATTTTAAACATGTCTGAAGCTGTCAGCACAGTAAGATTTTTTTTTTCCCATAAAACTGCTGGAACACACTGACAGGCAGGCAGCTTGAATGTTTATGTGTGTGATACCAGCATGACAAGACAACACTGCTGGAGATTTCAGATTGTTTGAGTACATTATTATTCCTCACTCGAGCTCTACAAGGTGTCTTTGTTGTCAGTCTTTAATGAGAAGTACAATTGGTCCCACGTAGGTGAGGATCACAACGGGAACATTGCACATACTGTACATGATGTGTGCTCTATTGAAGGGATTCTTTACATTCAATGCAGCTATTTGCAGCACAGAAACTGCTAGTACAATCTTTTTTTTTTGTTCTTTTGTAAGTCGTAAGCCATATATATATATATATATATATAAATATATATATATATATATATATAAATATATATATATATATATATATATATATATATATATATATATATATATATATATATATATATATGCACATTTGTAAAGTCACTACTGCAAACACCATTCTATTTCTGAATGTTCTCAGGTGTTTTTGCTTGCTGGACTTTCGCCGTAAGGGGTGAGAGAAAACAATGGTCTGATTATATTTGAACTGAGAGCTTCGAGGTATGTGTCCTATGCTGCTTGTGCGTCTCAGATGTATGGGTTAATGGGCTTGTTTTTATTGCACCACACACTCTAAAAGGAGGTGATTGTGATTCTGCTGTCCTTGTCACCTTGCATTCCTTTTAATTTGTAGTGGGACCACCCCTTTCATCACGCCCCAGATCAATAATAATTGGTTTTAAGGCTTAGCGGATGAATCTAAATAACCAGGCATTGCCGCTTAAAAAGATATAAGCTAAAAACACAGGCATGCCAAGGAATAAGCTGGGATTTAGATAGGGAATTCATAGCTGCTTGTAATGTACGTTCTTATTTGAGGAGAGAGAAAACACAACTTCTAATACAATATCCGACTCAGCAGAAAATAACCAAGTGTTGTATTAATGCTCTTCTCTATATGTCTTCTTCTTCTTATTATTAATATTATTATTATTATTATTATGATTATTATCAATATTGTTGTATAATCAATCTTGACTTTTTAAACAGCAGCCATAAACTGTAACTGCAATAATAAAAATAAAAGGGATCACAGATAACACAGAAGTTTACTACATAAAGTATGCCGCAGCCCAATACCAAGGGGCGAAGTGTTTGATACTATCGGCTGATGGCAGTATGTGAACATCGGGGCAGAAAGCCACCAGATAGAGGAGGAAACACTGGATTTTATTCTCAGCAACAACAGAACAGAATACTTTGGTGAAAAGTTGTCAATTCAAAACGATATACTATGTATCCATTTCCATCCAGTTTAAGAGGCTGCAGTGTAGTTGACTTTCCTACTGCATTTACATTGCAGGTCTAAAGCTCAGTTGCAACTTTTTTTTTTTCTTTCCCTGCGACCGCACCAAAGGACTAATTTTGGAAATATAAATGCATTAGTCCATACACCCATTTGTGGTTATATTAATGGTCACCCTTCAGTAAAGTGGTAGAACCCTGTAGCAAGTGGCATTTCTGTTCCAATAGTCTTGTTTTAGTCAACGATTTTTATTTTAAATCATGATAAGTAATTACTGTGTGATTAATCACTATGATTCACATTACTAGAAGCAAAACTGAATAATGAATTTAAGTGCATCCAACAGTTTTCTTTTAAAAGTACTACGATGTGAAGGATGTATTTACTGAAAAGGTAAAAAGTCTGCAGGGTCCCCTAGTCCCCCAGTACTTCAGCCTGTGGTTTTGTGGCAGACTTTAAAAGATACTTCATTAATGTGCAAAAAACAATAATGGGTTTTACTTAATAAACTTAAGCATGATTGTGACCAGCCCTAATGCCATTCATTTTAGTTTTTGCCTGTGACAGAGTAATGCCCAACAGTAAGTTGTGCTACTTTGGTTCTAACAGCAGGTATTCCGAAATTCAATCTGCACCTCGAAATGTTGGAGTAACAAATAATGTGAAAAACCTTTTTCAGAGCACCACGTCTCCGTTGTACAAGGATAGAAAAAATACCTGCATGGGCTGTATCTATTCACTTTGTGTACTCATTTTTACATTTTTTTTATATTTATATGTTCTTTTTTCATGTTTTTTGAGGGAGTTTATAAGCAAACAACAGACAGATGAGGCCTTTTTGGACTGTGCATCTCAACCACCTGAACTGTGTCTAATATGACAGTGCTCTGTTTTTGTTTCATCTTCACCATCACCACTTAATCCTGTAGTAAGCTTTAATTGTGTGATCTAACCACATTTTTATGCTAATGACATCAAACCAAAATAAATTAACAGAATTCTGCTAATAAAAACATGCATGTGAATATCAATTTAATAATTAAAAGGACCATCTACAAGAGAGCACAGCATTATTTAGTCACTTATTTAAAATATTCAATGTATTTTTTATGCTTGGTCTCTTTTGTGGCATATTTTAATTAGCTATTATGTAGATACGGGCAACCATGTACACAGAGGATACGGCAGAGCGGACTGGTGAAAATGATGAATTTTCACAACGGGGTCCATCTGCATAAACACCACCGTCCATTGAACTCAAATGAATATCCCACTTCTACTTGTTTCATACTATTTCTAATTGTTTGTATCGCTGGCGGGTAGATGTATCTTTGTTAAAATGTGTACACCAGACAGCGCTTCAGTTATTTATTAATTGTGCTCTGGTGGGCTGTTGTGTAATTGTTTCTACCACCCCACTGGAAGTAGCTGGCCAAAGGAGCTTAGTATTAATTTTCCCCGGCCACAGCCAGGGGATTAGATGTGCTTTCCCCTGGCAAGGCTGTTTGGCAGCCACACTTATCTGCAGCGACTTGCAAGGCTTATTGAACATTAGCAGGCAATTATCTTTGATGGTCTAACTTTCTTGCTGGCTGACAAGACCCAATGATTCCCTGTTAAGATTTTTCTGGAGACATGACATAAATGTCAAGGTGCAAAACACACAAAATAAAAATGTCCTGTCTTAGAAATTGACTAAACAAAATTGGTGGCATAATTAAAATCTGATTGATTTTGAAATGCTCCACATTGTTTGTAATACACAGCTATGGATTTTACAGTCTGTTTTACCTCCCAGTTGTCTGTAAGCTCGAGCTTTATGCCAGTAAGACCCACGCCAGCAGCACCACTGCCATAACATATTTTCATCCCCATATGAACATCTCAAAATTTACCTTTGGATTTTTAATGAAACCAAACATCTATTTCCAAAGGCTCAGACACATTAACCAATCAAAAATAATCTCTTTATGGTATAGAAATACTTCCTTATTTTTGCCTCTTTTACAAGTGTCAAAACTTTGAAAACAATGAAATGTATTTGTATCTTTCCTCTAAGTCCCTGAGGCTACTCACAATTCAGTTCAAAAACAGGACAAAACCATAAGCAACAAAGACATGTTGTATAATCGTTGTAATTAATCCACACATGCTCACTGACGAAACCCTCTTTTTTTTTTTTTTTTTTTTATGAAGAATGTAAACAGTTTGAAACATTTGAAAAAAAGAAACGTGTATATTTCAACACAAGGGGTTTGCTGTTGTATGTTTCTCAAGAACAAGAATGGATATATTATGCTACCACCCAAAGACAAAGACAAAAAAAAAAAAGAAAAAGGCTGGAAGCGGAAAGTTTAACAGCTGTTTTCTGACAGTGGAAGCAGCAGAGCCGAGCAGAATAGTTACTAAACTGTCAAAGAAATGTTGCACTTAACGGCCAACAATACCAGACAAGGAAAATAACTGGTTTTGTTGGAGCTGTATATTCATGTAGGTCTTTAATTTACTTAGTAAAGCAGCTGTTTCTTACATGTAGCTAAGTGTAAGATTTAGTTCCACATCTCCCTGACCCAATTTCTTATCTACAGCTGATCAATAAAGCACACTAGAGCCCACACAATATTAAAAATGTAAACTGTAACATGTAAAAAAAAAAAAAAAACACTTGTGCATAGAACACATATTATATATTTCATTTTAATTCTATATATACTATGATACATAAATAAAATGTAAAATACAAAGAAAAGCAGATTTTAGATGTGAAGAAATCATTTTAGCCCAGTATTCAGTCCCCAGGCCAAATACAGTTGCTGGCCCCTGGCATAGATGCTGCATTAGTTCTATCATTCTTTTTTATCTATGACTAATACTGTGTCAGTTTACTTTTCCAAAGTCTGTTCACCACACTGCTGTGTAAATCCCAACTGCTTTCAGAAGCTCCTAATAGTTTTATCAGAGCTAGAGTCAGTTTTCTTCCCTCTTGATTATTTCAGAGTCCCCAGATGCCTTCAATTAGAGACAACTCTATTTCCCTCTGGTTGGCTTAATTCCCTCAAACCTTTCACTACTTGTTTCTTATTGTCTGCCCATCATCCATTCCCTCCGATTGTGTTTTGCTCACTGCCCATGTTGATTCACCTCTAAGTGAGAGGGAATAAAAGAGAAGATTAATTCTCTCCCTCATCAGCGCTCAATATCTGGTCAATGGCGGGAAAAGGAGAGGAGGAAACTCTGTTGTTGATCGAGGAGATGTTGTCACACCTGATTTTCTCTGTATATCTTGCTCACCTGGACCCAGGTGATAACACCGGCATCGATTTGAAGTTGCCAGAGTTGGCTAATTTAGTCATGAGAGGTGTAGGTGAGTCAGGGGCTTTTACATTTCTTTCACAGTTTTTACTGTTAAAGGCCTGCTGGAAACAGCTGACATTTAAATATCTACAACTACACAGCTAGAAAAAAATGTGTGTTTGCTGTGTTACTGTATACAAATAATAAAATGTGTTTTTCCTCAAATCACTGTTTTCTTTCTTTCTCGTCTTGCTCTATCAAGACAAACTCTCTCTCTCTCTGTGTCTCGTCCCACACACACACATACAGACTCACATAAAGACAAGTTACCATCTTAAATGATATTCTAAAAAATATGTCTCACTGTACATAAACTAAATAATAAACAGAATATCTTGATGGATCATAAACTTTGTACATTGATGCACAGGAAAATACTAAGAATTTAATTCAAGTCTGCTTGCTTGGAAAGTCTGAGTCAATTGAGATATTATGAATGCGCAAACAACGGATTTGATTTGAATCAGAAGCCTATGAGTATGCACTGTCATGGTATCTTTATGACTCTTAAAACACTTCAGAGCACAGCAGTAACCACATTTAGTTGTGATGTGACTGCATTTTTCTATGTGCAAATCGGTCAAATTGGTCAAATCGGTCAAATCGGTCAAATCGGCCAAAATGTAAATTTAGATTAGGGGTGCCCAGCTGCGGTCCTCGATGGCCACAATCCTGCAGGTTTCCTATATATCCCTGTTTCAACATACCTGATACAAAGTAATCACTCATTATTCAGAACTTCACTGGCTCCGTTGGATCCATTTAATGGATGCCAGGTGTGTTGGAACAACAATACATGGTAAACCTGCAGGACAGTGGCCCTCAGAACTAACTTTGAGCATCCCTAATTTAGGGGAGGCATTCTCCTACTAGGGGCAAGGTAGGAGTGGTTAGCACTGTGGCCTAACAGCAGGAACGTTGCTGGTTCGATCCTCGCCTGAGGGGGAGGCTCAATCACTGGGCTTTCTGTGTGGGCTCTCCGGGTACTCCGGCTTCCTCCCACCGTCCAAAGACTTTAGTCTAAAGGTTAGTTTACTTGGTTGATCTAAACTGCCCCGAGGGGTGAGTTTGAGTATAAATGGTTGTTTGTCTCTTTGTGTTGGCCCTGCGATGGACTGGTGACCTGTCCAGGGTGCACTCTGCCTCTCCTCCAAAAGACTGCTGGGATAGGCTCCAGCTCCCCCCTGACCCTTGATTGGACAAAGTGGTTTGGATAATGAATGAAGGGTTCTCCTACCAACAACAATTGTTGCCATGTATGAAACCTTCATTTTCACTAACATAACCAACATGAAACGGAAAAAAAAAAAATCATATATATTATATGTTGGGAAGTCTAAGGAATGAAATTCATGTATTTATTTTGAAGGGAACATTTGAGAGGATGTTTTAATGAAAACAAGTAAAGTGGCCAGGACAGAGAGACAAACAAATAGGGAACCAGAGTTTATTGGGCAAAACCATGACTTTGGAGTAAGGTCAGTGATATGATACAGATCTCCAGAAAAGGCTTTGTGAGACACTTAATTCAGACGTGACAGACTCCTGCTACACTCATAGTTCATCACCCTTCTACATTGTCCTGAAAAAGCGTGAAAAAGCCTTTGTACCCAAGCTGCTAAGAAAGGTTGTATTAAAGTAACGGAGCCTTTAAATGTGCTAACTTAAGTAACAGTTTGTAGTATATTGATTATAGGTTAGCCTTTATAAAGATGGCTAATCTTGAGGCTTTCTTTATAAAGCTGTTGAAAGTTGTTATGACCTAGATTTGTGATAAATAAAATTTGATGCTTTTTTCACAGAGTTTCATTTGCAAAACTGACAAACAATGAAACTCTGTTAACATCGGTGGTGACTTTTTAGCTAATTCTACATTTTCAGGAATTCTTCATACAGCTCACTTACTGTGGAAATGTGTCCGGTTTCCTCTGGTGGTTGGCACAAATTTTCAACATAATTTACAGAGAACTTGTGTTTGAAGGGTGTAATCTCTCTTTTTACCAAAATAGCCAACTGTTCCTCTGCATCCACACTGTTGGCCCGTCTTACCACACCTTCAACCATCACAACACTATATCTATAACACTAAATTCATGCGCTCTATTGCTGCAGCATGGATCAGAATTCCATTACAGCAGGGTTTCTCAATTTCAGTCCTCAGGCCTCCCTGCCCTGCATGTTTTAGACATGTTCCTCCTCCAAAGCATCTGTGTCAGATTTTTTAGCTTCCTTATCAAGTTCTTTGCAGCCTGTTAATGAGCCATTTATTTTATTCAGGTGTGTCAAGCTAGGAATGCCTATAAAACATGCAGATCAGGGGTCCTGAGGATAGGAATTGAGAAACACTGCTTTACAGTAAAGTCCATTTAATTCACCATTGACACACATCTTCAATGCACAGCAGCATTTAGAATGTCACGTCACTTTTGTAAAATATGTAAATGTAGGAATGACAATTTATCACAGTTTAGGCAGTTGTTGTGATATGTCTAATAGTACAATAAATTATTTTATGTATATATACATATATTGTGGCCCCTAATCTAAACATAATTTATACAAGTGTGGCATTGAAGTGCACAGAATGAGCAGAATTACTCTGGCAGACTGTGTAAGACAAACACAGACACCCACAGATGCAAGACAAAGAGCTTGTTGAGTAATTTCTGCTCTACAACACGTACAAGTTATGCTTCCTGACACATAATTTGATTTTAATGAACAACAAGTCACAAAGAATGAAGCTCAAAAAGCCTGTTTGCATCAGCGTCCATCTGCAGGGCTGGGCTAATGAAGTGCTTGGCACATACCACCTAGGCAGGCAGAGGAGGAGACAATGCATTTAATCTAATTCAAGCACATTGCATTCTCACCAAACCGTTTGCAAACATGAACACATCTGTGTGAATCTGTGAGAGGCTTAAGTGTTATATTTGTGTTGCATGTGCCAGTACCAGGTAGGGATAAGCACTGAAAGTTATTTTAGAAGTTGACTTGTGAGGCCAAAATTGATAATGTTATGAAATGTAAAATTGTAAAACATGCGTGAGATTTTATTAATATTACCACCATGTTATTATTGTTCATGAGAAAGGGGGTCAGGGAGATGTTGGCATTCAACCTGGACTGGCTGCATTTATGTGGTGTCACCTTTGCTAGGTGAACTTTGCACCATACATACATTAAGCTACAACAAACCAGTTATTTTGTCTTGATATTCCATTTGGTTGTTTTGTTCCTGAAGTGCGACATTTCTGAAATGGTGTAGTCACCGTGCAGTTGTCCTCACTGTCAATGAGAACTGTGACAGAAACAGCTTTTAAGCTTTTCCATTTAGGCCTCCAAACCAAGGCAAGTGATGAGGTGATTCCTCCTGGGTGAAGCTGTAGATAGCTTTGCAGTTATTTCCCTTCCCTTTATCCAGCAGTGGTGAAGCAGAGACGGGACTCTGATGTAACTAGAATAGCCGTGTGGTGTTTTTTTGCTAAACCTTGTAGCAAAAGATTCACAGCTAAACAGTTTTCTCTGCTCCAATGCGTCGCTCTGACTCAGACCTGCCCGCGTGTCAAACCAACTGACAGACTGTGCATCTCTATCTCTTTCTGTTTCTATCTCTCGCTACATCCAACCTAAAGGAGCCATATTGTTGTTCCCTTTCGGCTTGTCGCGCTGAAGGGGTCACCACAACGAATCATCGCACTGGGGAGTTTGCACATGTTTTACACCAGATGCCCTTCCTGACACAACCCTCTGCGTTTATCTGGGCTTGGGACGGGCCCTCAGAGATCAACTGTGTCCTCCTCAGGGCTGCAGCAGCGTAGGGGAGCAGGACTCGAACCACAGACACAGGCGCTACCAACACTGCCACCACCTTTAAGAGGCCATACTATTTTTTTTTATATTGCAGCTTTAAACAGTAGCATTTGTCCAAATTAAACCAGTAGACTTTTAAAATAAGCCATCAACTTTGTTTCAATTGATTGAAGAGTAAATTAAACATGCACATTGCTAAACACAAATAACTTTACTTTTACTTTGGATTATTTGATGCAACGTGAAACTAATAATGACTGAACCTCAGTGGGGATGTTTAGCCCAGCTGATGGGATTACATGTACATGCTAGTTTGATGTAAACCATCATTAAAAACAATGATTTTTGCCTCTTGTACATCTGGCCAACAACGGCCTTTCTATATTGCGCATCTGAGATATCAGCTTCTTGAGAATAGTACTTAATTCAAATAATGTCTTCAGCAGCATTCCATGAAAGTTAGTTCTCCTCATTTACATCTACGTTCCACCAGTGAAAGACACCTCGTGTTACCACCGATACGTGGGGCTAAATCACTATTCAGACTTTTTCCCTCTGTTTTGCCACGATGATGGAATGATCTCCCAAACTCTGTCAACTCTGCAGAGTCTTTGTCTACTTTTAAGAGCGAGCTGAAGACTCAGCTCTTCAAGGAGCACTTCCACACTTAGTTTAGCTATATTTGTTGTAAAAGTTGGAGAACTTAGCCCAGTTCTTAGCAACAAACATTACAGTGTTAAGTCTTTGTGTTTTAACATAGGTACTATTGTGGGGTGGGAAGGGAGAAAAACAAAACAAACTAAAAAATAAATAAAAAGCCTGTAGCACTTCATGTAAGGACCTGCGCTCAACTGGACAGTCCACTAACAACTCCCTGTGATGTCCTCTACTGTTTGATTTCATGCTTGTGTTGTTCTCACTCATATGTAAGTCACTTTGGATAAAAGTGTCTGGTAAATGACTAGAATAGAATAGAATATGCTGACCCATTTGGTGGCATACACAGCTTTATCAGCCATATAAACACTGAAAAGTCATAACAAACTGTTTTTGTTTTTTTTTTGGTTTTTTTATTTTGCCGAGAAATACTTCCTAAATATTTCTATATCATCATATTTAACTGTAGAATTCAGCTATTACCAATATGAAAAATTTGAGCAGGTGAGCGATACCTTCTTCATGTTAAAAGGACTGATTAAATTGGATTGATGAAGAAAAGGGAAGGGAATAAACACAAGGATGAAATGCAGCCAAACTACCCAGATGAATCTGCCAAGTCCAGCCAAGCTGTGAGAGGCTGGGTACTGTTTAGCATGTAGTGTAACACATCCCACTCTAACATTCCTGAATGGCATGCAACGTCTATGTGATATAATTCTGTTTATGCATTACATATATCCTCATTCTTACTACTGAGGGAAAAAAGAATATTTCTAGATCAATTATTTGGTTTGAAGTCACATTTAGGTCAGAAAGAGCATTTGCTATCACCAACGTTAGAAAGAAGTCTCAGTTTGCCATAACCTAATGTAAGTGTGATGTGCTCTGATCTGATGGCTGTGTGACTGTGTGTGCCATGGCATGGGATTATCAGCTCCAAGTTAAAGACTGTCAGACGTTACACTTCACATATGTGAGTCACTGTCTACACATCCACATATGCACTTGCAAAAACACACTTTTCTCTTAAAAACACAACATGCACACCACCTGTCACACAGTCTCTAACTCAATTTTGCTTCCCATCACACAAACACACACATTTATGTTTTTGTCTAGCATGCGTCTCTCTCACTCACAAACCAAGCACCCGCACACATTATGTACACAGAATTAAACAGCAGTTTACTGTATGCATTCACCCAGACTGACAGCTTTTCTGACTATACAATGAGCTGAATCCTTGTGTTCCAGACAGCAGCTTGTAGATTCATGACAGATCACATCTCCAGCACAAATTATGCTGCAAGACACAATTTACCAGCTAAAATAGCAGTTTTTATTTAACTGCTGAGGCATGCCAAACTGGCAGAGAATATACCTCTCTGACCATTCAGCCAATGTTTATTAGACTATAATATGATGTCTCCCTTATCTAGAAACTAAAGATCTGCTCTATCAAATACAGATAAGAAATACATTACACACATACATACACAAATATCACTAAGGATAGAGAAGCATTTTTGACAGAAAGAACTTATATTACATAAAAATGACATTTATTTAAGAAGTCAGGAAGAACCTTTTCATGTAAAATTAACAAGAATATATATATATATATATATATATATATATATATATATATATATATATATATATATATATATATATATATATATATATATATATATATATATATGTATATATATATATATATATATATGTATGTGTATATATATATATATATATATATATATATATATATATATATATATATATATATACATATATATATATATATATACATATATATATGTATGTGTATATATATATATATATATATATATATATATATATATATAAAATGACATTAACCCTTGAATGAATAATGTCCACTACTGTAGATACCTATTAATATATATATATATATATATATATATATATATTAATAGGTATCTACAGTAGTGGACATTATTCATTCAAGGGTTAATGTCATTTTAGAGTATTAAGTCAGCATGCTTGTGTTTGGAGCACAAACCCTTGGTTTCACCAAACGTGAAAAAACCGCAGAGCGCCATGTCGTCACGACGAATCACAGCAAAACTAGTCAATGGGAGTGGTTCAACAAGGTGCGACATGATGCATGTTTAAAGCAACACAGAAGTTTAGTCATTCTCTGCTTCACTATAAAATGCGTCTGTTCTATTTCTTTTTTCGCTTGCCGTTTTAAAACCAGGTCAATCTATAGCAGAGCAGGCAGGAAGTGTGTTGATGAAAAACAAAGTGGATTTGGTGGATTTTACAAGTAAAAAAAAGACTACATGTCCAGACTATGGAAGGCATTTTACTCTGAAACATCTACATTTCCTCATTACTGGCACTACCAAGCCTCCAGATGAGAGAGGGTCTCAGCTGATACTTGACATCTTGGACAACGAGGTGTTTATCCTGGAGGCAGAAAGCTGCACTGTTTTGTCTTGTTTTGACCCATCACATCCCTACAAAGAGCAAGCACGTGAGACCTGGTTGGACTGGACAAATAACTTCTTTTCTGGTTTATTTTTTCTCTTTAAAGCCTATAAGTACACAAGCTCTCTCGCGATAACACAGTTCTCACGTAATCAAATGTACGGAGAATCTAGCTGACACAAGCATTCCTCTTAAACTCTGCTGGTGGAATAGGGTGGCGAGCGGAAAGCTCGATGTACTGAATGCGGATGTGCTCTGCAGCGCTTCCGCATTCAGTGGAACCCTGGGGTAAGAGCAATCTGGGGTACCCAGATAGAGCCCACAGTGGCACTGCCAGCAAATGCAACATCCTGATCAAAAAATTTCCACAATGGCATTTTCCACTATTTAACCAAGAGGAGCTGAAAAGCATCCCACATAAATAATGCAAACTGTGATTGTGATGACTTCACCGAGATATATTTCAGAATTTTTCAGAACTTAAAAAGGCCAAATCAGTGCCATACATCTGGATAAATTCTGGCACAAAACATATGGGAGCAGAGATTTTTACAAATAATGTGTAACAAGTAACTTTTGAAATGTCAAGCAATTTGATTTGAAGGAAAAAAATCTTATCTTGCCAAAATGAAGTTATCCAGCAAGGTAAAATGAGGAAAAAAAGAAAAAAAAAAAGGCTCTTTTAATGTAAGTCAAAGAAAAAGGAATTGGGACTTGCCTATGGCTCATGCTGTGTGAATATTTTAACTGAACCAAGTCATATTTTTTGCCGTGCACCATGGTTCGCATGACAGCATTCACAATTGTTCAAATAATCTACAATAGAGCAATCGCATCAGGGTTTGTATTAATTGAAGCCTGTCAAGTGTGAACTCTCCACAAAATATAGCAAGTCAATTTTTTTTCCCTCTTTTCCACAAACCTGCACAAAATATGTCTACTATAAACAATCGAGGCAAACTAAATAAATAAATAAAAAACAATGCAAAGAGGACAAAAGGATACTGTGCCACTCTTCCAGGATTTTTCCCAAGCTGAGGATGACAAGAGATTGTGTTGCATATTTTACATGCATGGAGCGGAGAAAAGGAAAGCTTCTCGCACAGAAGTGCTGGTGTGTAACTGTGGGTGTGGCATTTGATTATGTGGCAAAGCTGTCATGTTGCTTTCCCATTTAGATTGCATCTCCTCAGGGGGAAACACTTGTTCGTGCATCTGCAGTGTACAGTCACGGCATGGCAACCTTGATCTCATCAAAGAGATGGGCAAAGAGAAACGAGAAAGCAAAATAGGGGATCCTGGCAAGAGTGGGACCGCGTCTGTGGGGTGTTCAGACTCATTTTTTTTCCCCCCTGTTCTTATGTGTGCTGATGCATACACTACTTTCTTTGTGCACTCTTAAAATGCGCCTGTAAGTGTGTGAACAATAAAATTTTAATGGAACCAACTTGTAGCGTACGATTGCAATACAACATATGCTGTTTCCATCCCTTCTACAACGCATTGATGAAGCAAACTTCTCCATTCTTCAGTCAGCCGGATGGAGTTCAGGTGGAAAGCACAAAAGTATTGACCTTTCTGCCCAAATGCTGTCAGAATTGATAATCATGGAATTAAGTGAATTAGAGGCTGGCAAGGGCATTTAAAGAGAGTGAGGGATGGATATGTGAAAGAGACTGTAATGAAGTCAATGGTGTGAGAGTAATGCCCCATCACCCGGTACTGACAGCCCCATGCCACACACACACACACACCAGCGGCTCGGCTCCTCCCTTCCTGCTGAAATACCTCTGGGCACTGTGGTAGAAGATATTAAAAAAAAAAACCAAAAAAAACCAAAAAACTGTGGCACATCCTTTTCAAGGACGATTAGACATTTTTCTCCTTTGGTATCCTTATTTACAGAATCCCACAGACTCCACTGGGAGGGGTCAGAAGCAATACTGTGCAAGCTAACATTCATATCAAAAACCTCATTCAAAAGGAAAATGCCTGGCATTTAACGTCTGTTTCCAGTCCAAACAAACAGATCGCCCCGACCTCGCAGCCAGTTTTTTTTTTTTTTTTTGCTCACATTAAAGCTTGCATGATAGCAGGTACTGCTAACAACCATATGCTAATTGATGATGACACTCAATGGAAAACCACAGGACACCTCATAGAGCAGCTCTGCAACATGCTGAGTTATGTGAGAGGTGTCTGCAGACTACATTCATTCCTCTTCATGTAAGAGCTGCCGTTTAATGGAAGGAAAGTTTTTCTCACTGCTTTTGGTGCAGTCAGTTATTAATGATTAAGAGAAAGTTTAGGTATTTCTTGGGGAATAATGGACAAATAAAAGGTAGGTTTTTCGGCTCTCTTTAATCTTTAGAACATTGTTTTAAAAAAAAAAGTGTGGTAAACAAAAGGAAAAGTATAAGGTAACCAGATGAAAGGACAAGAATTAAATCACTACACCTCTGAGGCTGTTGTCATAATATTTCACTTGCAAATGCCCATATTGCTTAGATGAAGTGCAAGTAATGTGTTCATGACTTGTTTATGTGTTTATGTTCTGTCTGAAGCTCCATTAGAGATGCACAAACACAAACGTACAAAAAATGGAGAGCCGTTTCTATAAGCCACAATCATGATATGATACTGCATCAACTAGAATGCCCTGCAGCAAGCGGTGCGCTTCAGCTGTCTTCTCAAAATAAGCAGTCATACGCTGACAGCCAGGATGGAAAGAGAATGCAGGAAACAAGAGACCCGACTCCCACCCACTCGCCTCCTCAGTCTGCGTAGCCCGCTACAGAACAGAATGCATTGCAAACTACTTCTTCCCCTTTCTGTCTGGGTGAAAATTTACATCATCGTGACATTTCCCTGACATCCCCAGCTAACTTTATTCATCTAACCACTGACAAAGAAGGCAAAGGGCACTTCTGGAGCACAAGTGTGGCAAAGACATCTCACCAGAGATAAGAGAGGAACGACCCAACTCGGTTAATCAGATGCACTCTGCAGATTACATTGTGGACTGTCTGCTTGTCGGTTTTGAAGAATAAAGCCACAAATATGAGATGAGTATCAAACCCTTGCTGAGTATCTCCATCTTGCTAAGGAGACAGCTGTTATTGAATCCTCAGTGTCTCAGCAGAAGATCACGCTATAAGCTTCCCAAGCAGCTGAATTTTGTCCCAACATGGGTCTCACCTAACTTCTGCTTGCTTGTCGTGAGTAGTAACACTTTTCATTGGTGGTTCAGATGTTTCTCTGTGGTCAAGCTGGCCTGAGTCAGGGTGACAGACGGTCAACAAGTTCAGTTTAATCAAATAACACGAGAGATCATAGAAGATTTATCCTTGTACTTTAGTCTCAACTAGAAGCTCCTCATACGTTTTGGGAATGCTTTACCCCATAATCACTTGAAAGAAAGACTTATTTCTTTGAAAGTATGAAAAAGAACCATCTGGAGCCCCCACAAGCAATGTTTTATGGAGAAAAATATTTAAAGGAAGGGAGGACCACCTGTGAAGACACCTTCTGCCTCAGACTTATTTTTGACTATATTCAATCAACACATATGTAACTTGTCCTTAAGGGAAAAAAAATGGGGGGAAAAAAAGTCCCAAAGAGTTAAAAGGAAAATAGAGGGCATGGTGGTGGTTGAATTAGCCTCCACTCTGCAGGAGCTGGCTTGTCTGTTCCTTCTTTTTCTCCAACACTTTTTACTCTTCCATCACTGCCCTTCTCTCCACCTAATTAGATTAGTCTGTAACCTCACTGTTCCTGCCATGTTTTCCCTTTTCTTTGTCTGGAGGCCTTGATCTTATGTACCACCGCGTATGGGACTTCAACCCACCACAGGGAGTTTTTATCCAACTTCTCTTTTGAAAAATCCTACTTTAACGGAATGTGCACTAACATGGGGTAGGAACCTGGCAGTCGCAAGGAGAACGGCGTTAAAAACATATAAATACAATTTATGTGCCTGAGCTTTTTTGTAGGACTTGTGTAAAAACTGTGAGTAAAGGGAAAATCTGTCAATGAATCCCCATTTGGATGTTCTTTTGAGATTCCTCTTAAGGCCTTCTCCTTCATCTCCTTCATCTCTCTGAATAATGTAGTTTTGAGTCTAAAGCCAACATGCACATGATCACTGTTCTGCTCACAGAACTCACACACTAAATTGAGTCTTACATTACCTCCTGATTTATAAAATCACTTCATACTTTAAAGAAATCTTGTGTCTGCTGTCACAGGGAGAACACGCCTCAAGAACTAAAAGCAAGCGTAACTGCATTGTGAAGTTTAAAAAGTGTTAAATAACATTTGATCTGAAGGCAGACTGATCTCAGATCAATAAAAATACAGCTTTTTAAATAAATTTAGCAGTGAAAGCAGTGTGAGACATTAGAAATGTACTGTTGTATCACTTCTTTTCTTTCATGTCCAGACCAGTGACTAGTCACAAGCAATTGCTCTTCAATGATCTCAAATAACCAATAAGTCAACTTTTATATATTCACTTTTCAAATAATAGCCACAGTTTACTATTATTTGTGCTCATTCCAAAGGTCATGGTTGTGTGAAATTATTGTGCAGCCAGTGCCCAGGCCAAAGCAGCGCCACAGCAGAGGGGTCAGTGGTGTTTGCATATGCAACAGTAGCTGCAGCTCAGTTCCAAGCACAAGTGATGCACACACCGACTTAAGGGTCTGTCCTATATGTAATATTTCAGAATGTCAAAGTAAAAAAAAACATCAAACTAGCATTCTGAGCAAAACATTTGGCATGTTTGATGAAAGACTGTTGAGAGTATAAATAAAATCCAGCAGACTAACGGAGATCATCACCTAATCTCTGACATAATTAAAGGCTTTATACTTGACTTTTTTGTTTTGTTTAGTGTGTTTGTTTGTGTGTTTAAATTACAGGATAAGCAAGACACAAGATAAGAGTTAATTAGATCATTAATTACAGGTTTTTCTATTAGGAAAGGCCAAATTTTCTTTTTCTCAAGAGCACAACTGCACCGTTTCCTCGTGGTTGTTATGTCTTTAAAAGGCTACTCATGCTGTTGCTCCCGTCATTACATCAGTGTTACACATTTTTAGCACACCTTTAATGTGTTCAACTGAATGTGACATTTCCATGCATCTGCACATATTCCCCTTTGAGGATTTTGCCTTAAAACAAAAGCAGTTTACAGCTCTTCCATGTCAAACCAACACGAAGAACCAGTTGTAGTTAAAGGAACCCTGTTGTGTTTCTTACATCACCAGCAGCTGAGCAGCTAAAGAATGCATGAACAAACTGAAATTATTTCTGGTTAAGATATACAGTGTCATGGCTTTGTAAGAAGACAAACTGACAGTTCAGAATGGGGCAGTAATGTATTTTACAAAATCGGGGAAAAGGAAGCCAGTATACTTTAAAAAAAAAAACCAAAAAAAAAAACCATGGCCACGTGCAGTTTGTGAGATTATCTCTTTTTAATCCTTGTCAGTTAATCTTTAATTTATTTAGTCAGTGTGGCCAACTTTGTGAAAAGTATTGTGTTTTGTGTTTCCCAATACTCAACAGCAAATCAAAATGGGTTATCTTACTGACTGATCCAGAGCCATAAACAGCATAAACTGAATCAGACATTGCTGATGGTGCCTCAAAAAGGCAGGAGAAACAGACATTCACTGCCTCTTCACACATGCTGGATTATAGTCAATTTCCTTTTATCCAAGTAGCCTGAGTCTTTTGTGGTATAGTGAAGTATAATTGTTTTTTCAGCTCACTCAACCCATCATGTACATTTCAGGCAAAAGCCAACTTCTAACCCAGTCTGAGGTCTGTTATCGTACGTAGTGTTCCTTAGGAGTCTGAAGCATTTGTGTAAATGGCCAACGAGAACAGTGGCTGTTTCTGACAGACATTGCTCAAAACTTTAAAAAAAAAAAAAAAACAGTTCAAAGACTCAAAAATATTTAATCTGACATTTTTGAAAGTAAGAAAAGGACAAATATTCTGCTAAATTATTTCGAAGTAGTTTTCACAAGTCATATCAAGAGCAATGGGCCTGCCAGCTACCTAGTGTATGTTTCGGATCAGCTTCTTGCTTTTGAATCATAGCTTGTTTAGAGTAAAATGCACTTCTCCAATTCACCAGCAGACTTAGATTAGTCCATTCCCAATCTACCACTGCTCTTCCTCTCACTCCATCTCTCATCCACTCACTGTAAGCAGGGCTGATGAGATTGTGGGTGAAAGGGCCTGCCAGTGGCCACTGATCCCATTACTAAACCTGTTTTCCCAGTGCTAAGGTCAACTGGCTCTAGCAGGAGGTGCAATGAAGGGAAAGGTATAGTGTGTATGTTTGTGTGTGTGTATTTGAGGACACACACAAACTGAGGTTGGTAAGTTTGGAGTATAAGGTTGTGTGTGTCCCAAAGATTAATGGGTTGTTGAAGTCCACCTTTGGTCGAGGCTAACATTAGAAAGCAAACCGCATATTACTGTTGAAGCTCTCCTGGGCAAAATAACAACCCGTCTGTCGAGATACAGTTTTCTAATTCAGGTGATGGACTCTGCCGGCCCTCTTCTGATGGAGTTTTGAGAGAGAGAGTGAGACTGAGAAGCACAGCGATGGAAGCTTTGATACAAAGAAAGAAATATTGACCAGCAAACAGAAAGAAAGAAAGCAATAAAGGGCTGGAAAACGGTGACAAGTGAGACTAAAAGAGTAAAAGAAGAAGAGAAAACCAGAAAAATGTTGACAGTAGTCCAGTAGAAAACCTGTAATTTGTCTGCTGAATGTTTCTAAGGAATTATAAATCTATCACTGTGGGGCAATGCTTGGAGCAGAACGCACTGACACATAATGGACTGCCTATGGTAATAAAGATAGAGGCACAAGCAATGTTCTGTGTTCGAGTCACATTTATCCCTTCCAGCCTTTACTTCTCCTGCCTGGTTGTAGCTCCAAAATGAAACATTAGGCTTTGTCTTTTTTTTACGCCTCAAGGATACAAAACTGTCCCCATCACTCTGGCATTCAATGGTCTTTACTCAACATTCGCTTTGGGAAGGGTTGTGTTGGTACGCGGCACAACAAATACCCAATAATGGTGCTGGTAATGTTGGACGTCAAGACAGAGAACGCAGACAAAAAGATGGGGGGTTGTAAAAACAGGTAGAGCATCGAGATTATGTAGCGTACTTAGAGTTACATGAAAAACATATCTTTTGGTTCTCTTGAATGGACAGTTCAATTAAGCTAAACTGCCATGCAGATATTCATATACAAACACACACACACACACACACACAAATCCACACACAAATCTACTCTCCTTTTAGCCAGAAGGGAAGGATATGTTTCCAACTCATAATTCTCCTCCCTCTGCTCCCTCCTTCTCCTACATATCTATGAGGAATGCTTTTGAAGATGATAAACTGCTCCCCCCCCCCCTTTTTTTCTCCTTGAGATTTGTCCTATCTTAAAGTTCTTTCTGGTCCGGTCAGACAAGCAATCACATAAATGCACAAATAGAAGTGCAGGGTATACTGAGTAAAGGCTGTAGCTTCAGGCGTTGTGGTTGGCTCCCCAGCTAGAGGCCAGGCTGTCAGGCTTGACCCTGCCAGAGCACCTGCCACAGCATAATCTGCTATCACTAAAAGAAAAATGGCCAAATAACGTGTTGAGATAAAAATGTTGATAAGAAAAAATATAACCAACATCAGGGATTTAGCTAGACACTTTGCTTTCTCTAATTTTTTTTCTTATTTTTTGCATGTGTGTGTGTGTGTGGTTTTTTTTTTTTTTTTGTTTTTTTTCTAAATTGGATAATATTAGTTGTTTTTTTGTTTTTTTGTTTTCTTTAGCTATACGTCCTGCGATGGTGCCACTAAATCACATATAAACTTGGAAAAAAAACGACTTATTTTCCTTTCTTTTCTTCTCTTTCCCTATTCAGCTGAGACTAATGAAAATACAAAGCAACAACAAATATGATCTACTGGAGGGGAAATAGTAACTACGCAACCCTGATCAAAACCATTTTGTCATGGCATAAACATCATGATGAATGAAGATTAGCAACAGTGAGAAAGTCAGCAGTAAGAAGTTGCGTAGGCACTCTGTCCGTAAATGAACTGGCACATGGACATTTGGAAGAAACAGTAAAATAAAAAAATAAAAAAAAGCAACAATTTATGCAGCATTACTAAACATTTTTTTTAAACAGCAGAGCTCTTTTATAAGTCATGTGTATTGCTTATTATCATTTCCAGCCCCAGGCAAACAACAATAAGAGTTTGCCTTCAGAAAGAGTGCACTCCCCCAGACAGGATAGGGAAATACATTACAACTCACCCCTACCACTTCACTGTATGGTGTGTGTGTGTGTGTGTGCATTTTAATGTGAATCAGTGTTTATGTGAGCAGAGGTGCTTTACAGTCTATAGTGAAACAGATTCCATGTCTTTATATGCTTATAATTTACAACAGGGTATCCATATGAATATGTAGTGCATGCATTTGCATATGACTGTGTTTATGCAAGTAATGTAGCATATAAAACAAAAATATACATAAAAGAAGGAGAAGTTGGGGCTGTGTGAGTTATGATAATTGTGAATTTGTGTTTGTCTTGACTAAATAACCAACTAAACCAGGCCAGACTTTTTTTAAACATGAGAATATTTGAAGTATTGATCTACCTGTGCAATTTTAATACTGAAATCAAAAGCTAAAGTCCAAAAGTGACATTTAGGCCTATACAACCAACCACCACAAAGTAACAAACAATCCACACACACTGTAGACTGTGATGATAAATAAAAGGGATGCTATCACTCTGTGTGCAAGCTGATCTCATTGAGGGGTTTTCCATTGAGAGTGTGTGGAGTCAATATTAGACACTTAGCTCAGACCAAAGCTGGGTAGGGTCGACCCTTTTCAAAGGTAATAGCTCATCAAGATGAGTGACATATGTTAAGTCACGGAGGAAATGGTAAATGGACTACATTTATATGGTGCTTGTCTCCTCTTGTTGACCATTAAAAGGGCATTCACACTAAAAGTCATTCACACACACACACACAAATTCATAAAGCACTTTTTAATCTACACAGTTGTTTATAGAGTGTTTTTTCCTCAATCTCACACACACACACACACACACACACACACACACACACACACATATTGGTAAGATTGCAGCAGAAAAGATTTAGGGATCTTACCCTACAATACTTCTGTACGCTGAGTAGGGAAGTTATTTTTTGAGCCACCAACTGCTTTACCTCTAAAATTACAAAATGCTACAAGATTCTGAGGATCAGAAATATAAATAAAAACCCACAGTAAACATCTAGATTAATTCGACCACAAAACACTTAATAGGCAAGCTCCTCCATGTAGCGAGCATCAACTTTCTTGTGCACAAAAAAAATGTTGATATTTTTTCTTCTTACATGTATTCGACGGGTGAAACTGCAAGTAAATGACTTGTTTTATGATGAATGTAACACTGTTTTCTTAAACAATGATCTTATATTGTTAGCCACAATTCTTGGACAGAGGTATTTTTGAGTTATTTTCTATCCATTCTAATTATTTTTTTACACTCAAAAAGTGCCAACTGGGGGTGGCTGATGATCAGACATTAAGATTACTTGCCCATTAAATCCAATGGGAAAGTGTGTACAAACTTTTGACTGACAGTGTATATGTAAAGAGAGGGAGAGAAATAGTGAGCGTGAAAGAGACAGATTTATGTCTGTAAAGTACCTTGAGATAACTTTTTTGTGAACTAGCGCTGTGCAAATAAAACTGAATTGAATTGAATGTAGCTAAGTACATGTCCAATGAAAGACATAGAACATATAACTCTGCTTCTGCCATCAAAGTAGCACTGGGGGCCTGCTTCATTGTCTTTTGGTCTATTAGTCATCTTTCACTTTGTAAATGATGGTTTATTATAAAGTTTTGAAAAGATTTAAAAAAAAAAAAAAAAAAAAGAAAAAAAAGCCACAAAGTAATCACTCTATTTGTAGTACTAATTCAGTTCACACACAAGTTCAAGTACAGCTCTGCCAAATTGTCAGGGGACATTACAGCAAATGTTAGAGGATGCTGTAAGACTACAGAAGAGAGGAGTGCTTTTGCAGGACTTTCCTGGCAACGCAAATGAATTTGTTTTACTGTCAAACCCCGAACATTCGTTCACATGGACTGCTCGGCCTCTTCCTGACATTCAGTCCTGTCATGTTTTATTTTAATACTGTCAATAACTTATATCATTTAAATAAAAAAACGAGGAGTCTTGGATGCAGCTATCTGTAGTAAAAGCACAAATAGTTCTGCAACGAGCATACAAACGATGAGATTAACAATCTGTCTTCCGCCATCTGAAGTAAGATGGGTTGCCAGGTTGAGATGAGGTCACACATGGTCCACAGTCCAATGATGGGACACTGGCTCTGCTTTATGGCTCTAGTGCAGACACACACACACACACACACACACACACACACACACACACACACAGACACTTGCAGGGACTGGCAGCTAAGAGGAATGCTCTCATTCAGCACAGGGGCAACGGAAGTCTGTCAGAATGAAACCATCCTACTGAGCCATGAGTTAATGTAACTGCCATGGAGCTGGCGGTAGTAACGCTTCCAGTTCAGCCTTTAACAAAACACTCAAACACACACACCCAAGCATAATGAAAGGTTAAGAAAAATTAACTGTTGTCAGACAAAATTACAATTTTGCCATTATTTTAGCCACTCAGCCAACAACAGTATTAATTCATGGCACACACAAATTGAATATTTTACATGTTTTTACACCCTCCTGTTTAAAATCTCCATTTGTTTTTTTCTTCCCGATGCGTCAGTGTTTTTTAAATGAGGATTGAAGCCAAATGGAGATGCAGCGATTGACAAAACCACATCTTGGGTCTTAAATGAGTGTTTATGTGGGCATGGCGGGTATATTTACAACTGTTAACAAACAGCCTGAGGGGAGAGGGGGAACAGCAGATAGACTGAAAAGAGTGGGAGGGAGAGAAGAAATAAACTTTATGGAAATGGTGGACCAGCAGAGACCCCAGACTACAAACTGCATAATGCAACAAAAGAAGGGGATGATGTTTGTGTCAGAGTACTTTCTAATATTCATACGTTACATTTTCCAACTTAATTGGAATCTGTCAGGGTGCATTGGCCATGAGTGGCATCACAGCAGCAGCTGGGCTGTTTCCCCCACTGTTGATGGGATGCAATAAAAAGAGAGAGAGAGAGTAAAAAACGGGAAAATGGATTGCAGAGCACTGAATGAACTGCAATTCAGAGTCAATGGGAATCAAAAACGCATTACGGCAAACATGGCATGAGTAAATGCATAAAGAGGCTGGTTTAAGGCACATGCTTCCTTCTTTTTCAATGCTTTCTACTGTCTCCTTCCACTGAAGGCGTATGTTTCTCTCATTCCATCTATCTTTCTATTTATCCAGAACTATCCCCTGCAAATTACACACAGATACATGTACGTAAATGTGTCTCGTTGGACAAGTGCAGAGTAAAACCACAAACTCACAATTACTTTTGTCTTTGCTTACCATTGTCTTAACAATCTACTCACGAATGGTGAAACCAAGTCAATTAGAACAAAACTGTTAAAGATCAGATAAACCTCTAACTTGGGACAGCTTCAAAGAATGAATGATTTCAGAGCTTTTGCTTTCCCTTTTCTGAAAGACAGCAATCTAATCCATAAAGCCTGGAATAAAGTGAGATAATATGATCTCATACACCAAAGACTCTGATCACCTAACTCTGGTGCAGTCTCCTCAGTCTGACTAGAAACGGCAAACATGGAAAAGTATAACTTCTATCCTAACATACAATACAGACTATGTTCATAATTCAAGTTTTAAAGTTTAAAAATGTTTTTTGCCACGCAGCACCTCCTTAGATGAGTATCATATTGTCGTCCAAAAGAATGTGAAATTTCTTTTACCACAGTCATACCACTTGTCATAGTATGAATGTAAACATGCAGACATGTTATCAGTAACATGATGGGGGCTATACTGCTGCAGATGAATAAAAAATGACCATTCGTTGTGAAACTGTTTTATTCGTTTCTGTGTCCAAGCAGAGGCATTTATCCTTTTCTCTTGAGAAATTACATTGACTGGGTTGGTAAGGCAGACCCCTTGCTGGTAGTATGCTTTGGTTGCAATTATATTGATTGATGTATGAAAAATCATTATATTTACTGTGTATGATACATTTTGAAGTGTTTTATGAAGAATAGCAGAATCTGGACAACAGAAGATGGGAAGAGGGTGAAATATCAACTAAGCCTTGCATTTACAAATATTATGACCCCTAGCAAGAAGGACATGGACATGCCCTTTGAGAACAATTTAGTACCTTAAGAAAAAAGAACTAAATAAAAATGCTTGGTTAATACATCTCACACGCTCTATTACGTAAATGTAAAAGTTACTATTTGGTTTTCAGGCTTTCAAACTCTTTGGCTGTACTAGGGAGGCACCACGGTCAGTAGAGCAGGGTAACTTGACCTTCCCTCAAGGTGACATTATTTGCACTCATGCTAAGATGGATGCAGGGGGAGATAAGGCTTGCTAGAGATGTTAGGAATGAAACATACAAAAAGATTTGTATACTTATGACTTAAACACGCTCCAATGATGAGAAAAAAGTATTTGGTAGAAGACTGTAAAGACCCTGGTTGACTATTGGATCTGACCACTTGGCTTTATGTCATACCTGCTTAAGTACATGCAGAACTGCAAACCAAATGATCTGGCTTGTGATTAATGAAAAACAGACTGCTGTATGTTTTGTTCATTTATTCATTTGTTTGTTCGCAGTTGTTATTGTATATTTATTCAAACAAACCGCTAAATATTAATATTCCATGCCTCTGTATTTCCATGTCTACGAATAACACCTTCATTTTAACCTTTCATTGGTGACTGTGCAGAGTCACAGTGAATTGCTTATTTTACCAGCTGTTACTGGCATCTACAGATGAAGTTACACAACGCAATCATGCGACCACCTACCAACTCATAGGGCCAATTGTGATCACTAACAGTGTATAAAACCCAAAATGCCCATGTTAGTGTTTGGTGAAACATGAAGTGAATCAAGGAGGACCACATATATGTTACTGTAGATGAACACAGCCCAGCATGGCATATTTGATGTATAAAGTTTCTTAGACATTTTGGATCTCCTTATTGTCTGCCGCCCCCTAATAAATACAAAAAAGCAGAAGATTATGCTTTAATAGTTTCACATATCACATTATATTAAATGGTATTCACCTCTGCTTGCCTAGTTATTTATTTATTTATTCATTCATTCGTTCATTGAGTTAAAAGGACAGATAAAGGCCTTCTACAGAGTTCTTTCAGTTGCCGGTCTGAAAGTGTTAAAGGGAATTAAAACTGACTAATTATTATTTTCATGAAGTTCTACACTAAAGCTGACATATCTAAAGAGCAGTAAAGGGCGTGTTGTAACCAAACCCAAGCTTTTCATTCCCTACAGTTAAAGCAATTAGCTTTTCAAATGTAAAACCTGGCTGTCTATGTCATTTCAGCATTTGTATTTTTCCTTACAAATAATATAAGGTACTTCAGTGTTTGTGTTTCCACTGTTGATCTAAGATTAAATTAAACGTAGAAACAGAGAAGTGGCAACAAAAAGGAGAAACTACTTGAACACAAAATGCTTCTGATCCTTTTCCAGAGAAAAGCTCTCCAATATTGTGCTTACTCATCATTTCCATTTCATTTCATGAATAAAAAGCTCTGTTTGGAATCTCCTGACAGTAATTTGTTACCCAAGAGGCATTTTAGCTGTAACTGTCAAATTAAGAGCGCAATGAACATATTTTGAAGGTTTTAGTCATAAACCGCATTGTTTTAAAATCGATGCCAGACATAACTATTATTTTGTTACAGTAAAATGTGCACAGACTCTCACACAATACACTGAATGGAGAAATGTAGTGTGTTAAACTGTGACGTAGCTGTAGTATAAAGTATGGTCCCATAGTATATGTGTGTGTGTAAGTGAACAATGTAGTCCAATGAAAAGGGGACAATTTGTATTTGTGAAAGGGAAAAAAAAGAATAAACAGCGGTATTTTTGCAATGGCTGTTGGTATACCAGCCTCTACTATGACTAATTGTAACCATGTATTACAGCTTAATACCAAAGCCAAATAGTGATCATTTTCTCTTTAGTTTTGATAAACCAAATTCCCATTTGTCAGCACCAGATGGAGCATTTTTGAGCTTCGGTGTGTCTTCGCACTATTTGACAGATCTCAGCTGAGCTTTCAGGACACATTAATGAAAGGTGATAATGAGACAACAAAATATGAAAAGGCAATCTCACATACAACGTTGTCACACATATTTGCATATGGTCACATCCAGAGTTAAAACCCAACGACACACACACAAACACACCAGCATAAAGCGGCGAACATCTGGACTAGAAGTCAACTGGAAGTCAAACTATAAAGCTGGCAGTCCACCAAAGCAGAGGGCCACACATTTAGGCAGTCACAGCTTTCTCCAAACTTTCACATCCAAAGTTCACCACAATGACTTTGAAAAAGGATCACAGAGCCTCTGCACAGGCACAGCGGGGAGTTGGAAGGTCTAGCCTGAATACAATCCAATGGCAATTCTTAGTGACACCAGTTTGGACTTTATCTCTGATGATGCCACAAAGGATTTTAATCTGAAACAAAGTATTTCTATTTATTTATTTAATTTGGCAAGTGAAAAGTGAAAGTACTAAATGAACTAGTGATGCACCATCATCCCACAAAACCTTTTTAATACAATGTTGAATAAATCTGTAATTATATTGTGTTTAATTTGTTTTTAGTTCCACTTCATTTTTTCTTGCTTGTGTACATACAAGAAAAGTTAGGCAAATATGAGAATGTCTTTTATTTTAAGCATAAGGTGCATTTGCAAAGCTTTATGATCAAATGCAATTAAGTAAAGGGTTTAAAAAGAAGGTTTCAGCTGATCACAGCTGCAGTTATCATTCACATCTGCATACACTAAATGTTACATCCTCCTCTTTCCTTTCTCTTGCCACTCACAAAGTTAGAATATGCAGTATGGAAGAAATGGCATTCAGATAAACAAAGCGCATAGAAAAAAAACCCAAAAAAAACAAGCATACTGTATATTATGTTGGAGAGATTCAGAGCATTCCTGCATGTTTGTGTGAGCAATAAGAAAATGATGAGTGAAGACAAAGTACAGACGTGTTAAGTCAGCTTCAGCTAAAAGCCTTTTCATTTAAAATGTCTTACCAGGAGAGAACCTCAAAGAAGTGATTCTACTGTCAGCACTTTTTTGTTGACATTTAATAGAAGTTCGCCTCCCACATGAATTATAGTCATACAAAGCAGAAGAAAGAATGAATAAATGTACACAATCAGACACGTATGCCACCATGGTTACTTTTATTCCATAAAACTATTCCATTACAACACTTTTTTTATTTGAAAAGATTATCTAAGAAAACAAACTGAAAAAAAAAAAACAAACAAAAAAAAAAAAAAAAAACAAAAACATATTTCCTGCTATCAAGATATCAACTGGAAGAACAGACTGTACACATTGAGCTTGCATATTGCCATCAGTAGTCTGGCTTCGGTTTACTTTAGTTAAAAAGTCCTTAAACCTGAACAATAGGTTACTTGTTTGTGATTTATGATAAACATTAAGGGTTTTACAAAAAGTAGATAGGTGTTTTCGTACTGAAAATGAGCCCCCAACACAACTAAAAAATGTAGGGACAGTCATTTATTTTTAAAGAATCTTCACTATGAGGAGATAATAGCTGTGATGGCAAAATTATCCATAACTCAACGAAAAATGTCCAGAATAACTGGCAAAATAAAAAAAAAATTTTAAAAAAGAGGAAAATGCAAGAGGACATCATGGTAGATGTTAATTTCACAAACTGTTAACTCAGACAGCGGCTAACCCAGATAGCCACCATTTGAGAAAATACAAATTTATTTGATAAGTTCAGGACTTTTACAGCCACTTTCTTCATCTTGATGTCTATGGGTATGTTTCCAAGGTCAGGGATTCATAGTAAGATGTGGCATTTATACTATTGAAGGAAAAAAAAAAAAAAAAAAAAGCTGAAATGATGAAAATATATAGTGATATCAGCAGAAAGTATACACAAGAGGGTTGGCATGACCTTTTCGGGTAACCACTATGGCTTGGTTGAGGTCAGCGCTCTTGGAATGCTTCTAATTCTGCTTTCACTCCCCATTTGGTTTGATTTATTCAAGGAAAAGGAGAAACTCATGGTTTGTGTACTAGATGTTGTATGTGCTTTTTCCCCTGTAAACACAACAATATCATGTTGGGTGATGTGATTATGGTGCAACCTCTATAAAAAACGGTACAAAAATGTATCAGACATGGACTTTTGTTGGAAAGGTAAAAAATTTTTTAAAAACACAGACATTCACATACATAGATTATTTGCTTTCAGAAAGATATTCTTTTTATTTATTTCACCCTATGCTGATGAAGAATTTAGCCAAATGGTCAGAGGAATACAGATCTAAAGTAGCCTTTTAGATTCTTTAGACTGCTGCTACAATGCCAAATGGTCTCAGTTCTTTTTTTTTTTTTTTGCCCCATGTACAATAAAGAGTACCCTCCATTTTTGGACAAGACTACAAGAGTTGCTGTGTCCTCAAACATAAACCACTCCATTAAGTAATTCCGCCCCTTTTTTTTTTTAATGCCTGCATAAAGCAGACTTAGTCCTATCCTACTACAAATGGAAGGGGTTGAAGTAAAGCTGTATATGTCACCTTAATTTACTGAATTATAAAGAAACATAACAGACACATAAAAACAGTTTATGGAAATAAACACAAATACATGGCATTTAATTATTCCTGAATAAAGAGGGAAAAAAATAATATCTCAAAAGTTTGCGTGCAGCCCAGTACAACACAGGTCTTGCTGAGGATCTTCAGTGGTTGTTGTCAGTGGTTTGGTCTTACATATTCTTAGTTTGTAAACGTCTCTCTTTTGTGGTTAATCAATATTTTCTCGATGTCTGTGTTCTGTCTTTCAGTGTCCTCGGTTAGCTTCATTTCCTGTTGTGTTTAGCAGAACTTGCTTCTTGTTTGCATTGCATTTAGTTTTTCATCCCATTGTTGTTCCACTCCAGATGTCAGTAGCACATCGCCACATGCCTTTGTTAACTTTAGCCATGTAATACACTTATTACCTGATCCTGATCTTCTCAGTTTGTTGCCACACTGCACCATGCCTTACTCTCACTTTCGCTTATTGGAAATTTGGATTTATGGCTTGAGACTGTTCATGAAAGTCCTGACTACAGCATCTTCTGTTGAATTTAATGTTAATTAATTAATGGTTTTATTCATTTACCTATAGATTATGTTTCTGTTTTGGGTTCCTCCTTCTAAAATAAAGGAACACTGTTTGTACAATACAAACTCTACGCTAAAGCCATGGCATTTATGCTACAACAAATCCAACCCTTAACTACTGCTGCCACAAAGTCCAAGGCTGTATAAAGGACTGCCCCAGACTTATCTCTCTTCCTGTGTCATCCATTTTAATTGC
>NC_136613.1:23185572-23315572 GCF_933228915.1 Telmatherina bonti | reverse complement strand
CTGTGATGTTCATCCATCGTCTTTTTTTTTTTTAATGAACACACACCATGAGGATAGAGGAAATAAAAAGAGGGAGTATCGATATAGACATACTGACGTACTTCTTTTGTTTCCTAATTTGGTTGCCTATCTTTATTTCTGTTTTCTGTGTGTCTGTTTGAGATGGGTTACGTATTATATACGTATGTGAGTTATATTTATTCCTTTCTCCAAATCTACTAATCTTTACTGACTCCTCTAAACCAGAGCAGCTAATATTTCCTTGAGCTGTTCTATGAACACTTCAGTGGAAAAGAAAAAGGAAAAAAATAAAAGAAATAAAGCCTCACTTCATGACCAAAGCTGCAGATTTGAGCTGACAAGATATCATTGGATTACAGAGCTCATTTCAGCGTGAGTTCAACGCCTGACACACCAGCGACTAGGTTGGTCAGGCATGCAGATGCGAAGATGGAGCCACAGTTCTCTCCTACCCATCATTGTCTTTGGCATTTGCAAAGGGCACTCACAGGAAGACTTAGACATGATGAGCTGTGGCTCCATCTGCATCCCACTATTGCTCTGTGGGCTGAATATAATACATGCTTTCCAAACCACTGGAGCGATGGGACACTTTAGCAGCAGCCCATGAAAGTTACACTTAGGTAAAAAACATTAGCGCAATTGCGTTAATACGGTCTCTGTCGCCCATACCCGCTCCTATTAAAGGAGGCGGTCACTCTCTGGCTAGAGTACTGTCCTTTATTGAAAATAATTAATTAGAAACACATTCAGTCAAGTGAAATAAAACAAAGACATGCTTGAGAGTAATTGGACAAGCAGGTGGGACGTTGCTTGGATGGAGATTGGGGGAGACAAAGACAAGAACGCGAAGAGAAAGAATGCATCTGATTAGATGTGCATTAGTGGTATGAAATACTTTTCTAGCTATTAACCCTTCCCCATTACCTAAGAGAAGAAAAAAAAACATCTTGTGTTCTCTTTCACTGTCCATGTGTATGTCAGGTATGAGGGTGTGCCGGTGATGACCAGCCCTAGTGACTTGTCAAGAATGACGCTACATCTGCTGGAGTCACTATTAATGATGCACTGGCCACGGTTACGGGCTCTCTCTGAGCTCTAAAACACCCACGTGCATCCCTACAAAGACTAAATGTTACACAGCAGTTAAATTTACATGGCACACAACAGTTAAAACATCTTTTAGAGAGTGCATCAGAAAGAGACAACACAAGCTTTTTTTTCATGACAAAATGTTACCAACAGATGCAAAACCTCTTCCAAGAGAGGAACAAATATATGCCAGTACTCCAGATACTTATTAATTAGAAAAGAGAAGGAAAAGTAGCATTAAATACCCAAATCTCAAGTCTCCATCACTTTAATGTAAGTTATGAGCGTTGAGTGGAGGCCAGTAGCCTACGATGTTGATTAACAGACCCAAAGGAAGTGCAAAGAGTGCAACACTGCCTAGGACACACGGAGGTTGGGGGGGGGTACTAAGCCAGTGCAGTGGATAAGAGGGTGGCAGGAAGGCTGGGGGCATCTGTCTACTGTTTAATTTGCCATCTGTGAGGCATACTGCTGCCAGGGTCCCTAATCAGGCAATCCATCACACCCCCATAGAAACAGTGTCAATTATCGTCTGTCCCAAGGCTGATGACAACCCTGTGCCATTCAAACAAAACAAAAAAAAAAAAAAAGAAAAAAAGAAAAGAAAGGTAGTTGCCTTCTCCTGCAGTGTTGTGTACATTTTATGATACTCTTATCAAATTGGTTTCAAAGTAGCAGATCTAGAATGACTTAAGTTACGACCACTTGTAGGTTATTGTCTATCTTGTCTGCTAACAATCGTAACACACCATCCCTCGGTTCTGGTGCTGGCACACAGTGTTTAGAAAGAACCATTAATATTTTATTTCTATTGATCGAGATTTTATGGGTCCCTGTGTATTCACAAAATTTTAACTGGTACTTACAGCTTATTAATCAACAGTTATCCCATGCTACAATTAAGGGATAAAAATAATTAAGGAATGTTCACAGTTTTGTTAGTCAGTTGGTGTGTTGTGCCCTGTGAATCTACTGCATTTTTGGCTGTTCTTAACTCTTAACTCAAAAAGTTATGGACATCTGCATCCCACGATTCATGAAATTTGCAGGACTTGTTGGAAATGTAAAAAGCAAGAACTGATTTAATTTTGGTGGTGATCTGGATCACTGTTTGGATCCAGGAACTTTTTAAAGGCCTTGGCGGAGGTTTGCGCTCTCTGAGTGCTTTTCTAGTTTTTTATTAATATCCTCAAAAAATCTTCACTTTGTCTCAATTACAAACCATATAAACAGCATACTGTTCATATTTGCCCTTTCTCACATCACTTTGAAAAAATTTAAAAGCAACTCCCTTTTGTTTTTTCTTTGTCTTTTCGAAAATGTAAATAAAAGAAAATTATAATTAAGCTTTGAGAAAAGAAGACATTTTTACAAATTTAGAAAAATTAAGTCAAGTTTATATTACATTTTACTGATTACATTACTACTGATATATCTATGTTAAATGTATTTAAGTGTTATTTTGTGTTCAATGATCTTCCTGCACTTGATACACATATATTTTATTGGAATGAAACTTGAGAATATTGATTGGAAGTTCGAATATATGGATTGAAAGTTTGAATATGTTAATTTAAAGGCAGAATATATGGAATGAAAGTGAATATATTGAGTGAAACTTAAGAAAATGGAATACACTGAAGTGTTCTAGGAAGCATATTTAAGGAATTACTAAGTTTATTCATGCATATTTGGTAAATTGTTTATGGAAGAAATTAATTCTGTTCCACTTTAAGGTTGACCAAGAAATACTCATGCAAGTAGTATGTAAAATATTTAGTCCAGCAGTCAAACTTTTTTAAACTACTAATGAAAGTAATTTTCCTCCTAAAAGTTAGATGACCGATATGCTACCAGCGGCTAGGTTTACCACTCCAGTCGAGTGGAAGCGACAGTGGTATAACTATAACTGTAAATGCTGTTTTCTGCCAGTACTCCTTGGATCCTGGCATTAAAGCCGATGTTGTTTTGGCCTGTAACACACACTCTAGCATGTTGCAGACAATCATCAGATCAGACCTTCTGATACAGTTACTGGTCAGTTACAGTCACTTAGGATGTATGCTACTAAAATATTGTACAGCAAAATTGGTTGATGCCCATTTATTTCTTATGGAACCTGGTTTCAAATGTTACTTTTACTAATCCTATTATCAAGACCCAACAATGCCAGTTTCATGTAAACAAACCATCCAAATGGAAAAACTGAAGCAAATATGCATCAGTTTGTTTTGAGTGGACATGGACTTAAATTTAACGGTCACAAAGGCCCTGTGCAATCCAAGTCTTGTGTAACCTGTAAGTATGGGTCAGTTCTTATTTAATATATTGAATAATTAATTTATTTAGGATTTTTGTAACCTTTAAAAGAAAAGCTGAGCATATCTAATTTATCACACACTCCAAAAATAAAACTTTATACAACATGACATTTTCAGTGTGTGGGTTGCTAGTTTAAAGGTTATTTTACATGTGAAGGAGATTTTAAAAATGCTAAGTTGCAAACTGCAGATGACAAACAATGATGCTTGATATGTGTGGCTAATTAGAGGGCTTATGCGAACAATTTAAATGTATGGAGTTAGATTAGCATGTCCATATGTGTACAGTTGTATTGTGCATTGTACCCCGGTTTACTCCTGTCTTCAAGGCATGTATTGAAAAATTGACTATTTGCAGAGTGAATCTACTTAGTAACACATTATTTGGAGGGTGGCTCGTGATATACTGGTGAGCTGTTCAAAGTGTACATCACTTGAGCTTGGCTTCAGTTCCTGTGAGCCTTGGCAAATTCAAATGTAGCTGATGAGTAAAACATGACACACATTTTGGAATTTTGATTTGAAATTTGTATTATTTTCACTGGTTTCTCATTTAAATTGTAAGATAGACTCTTTGTAAAATAAATAAAATAATAAAATCTGTACAGTATTCCACAAGGTGGGGGTGATGGCAGAGTGATACAATAGTACTTCGTTATTATCCATTTTAGTACTGGAATCAGGTTTATGATTCAAAGTCCTATGACTAATATTGCCATTGCAAGTGCAAAATAATACCTTGTGCACCTCTAGAAACATCAACCACCACCAACAAAACATTCACTGTCCTCTTTGTCTTTTGTCTTTTCATTTGTATTTTTTTAATACATGCAAAATTGGAAGCCCTCAGCTTGCCTAATGCACTTTAACTCTCTCTGGCACTGAGGTCACATAGCCTGCTGAGCACACTCATAAACAAATTAATTGGCTTGCCAACACTATTTATGTCCTGTATACACAAACACGCACAGGCACACACACAAACACGTACACAAAACACCAAATGCACACTTGCTGAATCCCAACTGATGGGTACACTTTGGTCTGAGAGTACTGAATATGTGTTATACACCTCTGTCCTATGACAGAAAATGCAAAATGCCAACGAGGGAATTTAGTTTTCCTTCAAAGAAACTAATAATTCATCATAGTTTATTATCACAGTGTACACACAGACACACACACATATACATACATATATATATATATATATATATACATATACATATATATATATATAGCCCTGCGATGGACTGGCGAGCTGTCCAGGGTGTACCCTGCCTGTTGCCCAAAAGCCAGCTGGGATAGGCTCCAGCTTCCCCGCGACCCTGATACATTTAAGAATGAGTTAATATATTACATAAAAGTCCTGGTATGCACTGTACACTGTAAAAGTAGTCCCTGTATGCAAAGGAATGCTCCCAAATCAAATCAGAAGAGAGAGAGGGACAGAGAGAGAGTGAGAGAGAGAGAGAGAAAGGGGCTAAACTGTGCAAAATTTGAATGTTTCAACTGACAAGAATACAAACAATCGCCAGGCAATCACACTGAAATTTCTTTATGCAGTGTGTATAGAGGCACTATTGATGACTGATCCTCTGGCCTTTTCACCTAGCCTCGGGTCTATGCTTGTGTGGCATACATTTTCAAATAATCTTTGAATCTTTATGTTTTATTTTAGGGAAATATCTCGTTCTGCAAAGCTTGTCAAAAAGATAATACAGTACAAAAGAGAATAACACAACGACCTTCTGTTATTAAGATAATTATGAGTCCCCTACTATGATTTACAAACCAACCCTAGAAAGCAGCTTTCAGCTTCAAATGACACAGATAAACATTGCAACACTGTATTTACACATTATAATCTAAAGTAAGTGTCTGAATTAAAACATATTTTAAACTTGTCCCTCTATTGAGGTTTAGGATTAGACATAAACCTAACCTGACAGCTGTGATATCCCAACATAATCAAAATGGAAGTTAAAAGAGCAAAGGACACTAAAAGTAAGTCTAATAGTAATCCAAAGCTGGTTTCTTGTCTAATCTAATGTACTGGGTCCAACTCATGTCGCCACGTTATTTTGACCTTGTTCAGAAATCAACAATTCAGAATGTTTGTAGCTTGAAGCCCACAGCTCATATAGCATAGGTTGGTGCATCAGGGACCAGTGCCGAAATATACATTATAGATATGTCAGACGTGCCAGAGGCTTTAACAGAACAACAGCACTCGGCTCACTATTGGAACAAGTTGGGGCACCAAAGTATAGTAGTATTTCTTACTTGTTTTAACCTACTCAGAGACCAAGAAACATGACCATCATTTTGCTTTTGTTATCTTTACATTGGAGAAACAGAAAATATGATTTTCTTTAAAAGATTTTGATGCTGAGAAATCAGATGCCACAAGTAATAATTCACAATTAAAATAAGGTTTAAGTATCTGAAAATTGTTACTGTTAATTTTTCCTCCTGGATATTGGAAATAACATATTTCAATGCAGTGGTTCCCAACATCTTTGCCACAAATTATGCATTCTGGTTGATTCCTTTTCCATGGGGAAAAAAACAGCTTTGAATGACCAGGTTACCGAAAAGGACACAGCTCAAACTTCAAATGACGACGACATTGTTGAAAGGAAGGGCCCAAGAAGTTTGGTAGTGTGGAGGTATTTCGGTTATTTGAAGTCTGACAAAGAGTGGTATGCACAGTAAATTGTGCAGACGGCATGTTCCCACAAAGTCTGGAAATACTACCAACTTTCTTTATCACCTGAAGCAGTGCGAGCCGCTGAAGAACGCACAATCTCTGAAACGAGGGATGGTTCTCCATGAAAAACAACCAGGAAAAAACCAGCGCAGCAACAACAGTCCATAGAGTCGGCTTTCTCTAGCGTTGTTCCGTACAACAAAAAAAAACAAAAAGGAAACAGTGACATGACAAATGCAAAAGCCTACTGTCATGGTACCAATAAACATGGTCGAAAATAATGGATTCAAGCAGCTAATTTAAGGTAATTGACCCTCGTTACCAACTCCTTAGGTGTAAACATTTCTCTGCAATTCTTGAAACATTGACAGCACTAACTGGGATTTGTAAGGCCTTTTCACCCCAATTATTGCCTCACAGTATGGGATGAAAACATTCAAGTTGATATGTCTATTTTGTTTATGTTGTCTTTGAAAGCTGCTCAAATGTGCACCAAGAAGTTGGAATGTTTTTTTTTTTGTTGCTGTTGTTTTTTTTTCCTGTTTTTTATTTATTTTATTTTATTTTTTTAATCTTTTTATTTTAACACTCAGTTTTATCAAAAAGAAAAAAAAAGAAAGAAAGAAACCATATGAGGGGAGATTTTTTTGGGTTCCTGGCATTTTTTTTTTTTTTTTTTTATATTGGCAAATTTTTTTATTTGCCTATTTTGTGTAATCTCTTGTTATACTTGAAAGCTTTTAGATTTTTTTTTCTCTCATTTATTGCCTTTACAGCATATGATGGTAGCATTTTATTGTCCTTATGCTCTCTGAAAGCTGCTTTAATATTCACTAAGGGTTCAGTGCATCAAAAAAAGCTTTTGTTTTTATTTCATTTTTTTTTCAAAGGACAAGCTTTTGTCAAGAGAAAAATATACAAGTAGAGATTGTGAAAACTTGCTTTAAAGTCCTAACTTCTTCATTTGATATACAAAAATGTTTATATGTCATATTTATGTCTTCTCCTGGAAAACTTGATTTCTAAAATAAATACTTTTTTTTTTTTTTTTTTTTTTTTTTTTTTGGTTCAGTATCTGAAACTGTTTTATCATGTTCTTTCAGCACATTTGTCAAGTTGAAACTATGACAGAAAATACATATTTAAATAAAAACAAGCTGCTCACGAAACAATAACATTTGACAAATTTAGTGATTTGATTTATATCGTTATATATATATTCAGATTGTCAATATCATGAATGAAAGAAAAAAAAATTATACATATATATATATATATATATATATATATATTTCGCCCAGCACTAGTTACAAGCATGTCCTTCATGTATTTGGTACCAAGCTACGACTAATAGCAAATGTCATCGTGTGAAATGCTGTGACTACAAGGAGGACATGACTCCCCCCTACCTTGACAAATCAGCTGAAATACCTTATTAAACACAAAGAAATGTCTAGAAAATATGGCTGAAAGAACGGAAAACTGTTGCAAAAGATCTTTATTTCACTGTCGGCTAACTAATAAATTAGCCATCTTATAAATCGTCGTTTTATACAGCAATAAATTATCTGACCTAAATGGGAGGATAAAATAGTTGCTGGACTACCCGCCCTGTGTCTAACATAATGCCAAAATAGACTTCACTGTCAGATTGAATTAACTTACCCTCCCACCCGAAAGCTGCAACCTCTGCATCAGTTTTAAAGTCACTCTCCTTCATTAATTGCCTCCCTTTGGTAAATGCTACACCAGTGTAGACTGTCGTTTTCTCTTGGTTATTATTTCTTTTTTTTTTTTTCTAGAAAGTGTGGACAGTCCTCCATTTTAATTGACAACAGCAAGTTGAAAGATCCTCAGTCGCCTTTGCTTGTTTCTCCTTCTCATCCTGGTCTGATGCTGCCAACTTTGTTTAAAATGGAACTATTATGTGCATTTCAGGCTAATTTATTTTTATTTCTGAGACCAGAAGGGCTGGGATTGATCGAGTTATTGTCACACGTGGCTTTATTTACTTCAGACCGACCCTCTCCGTAGGCTGTCAGATCAGCCTGTGGGCAAAACGAGTGGATTGAGACTCTTCCGCATTAAGTCCCGCCTCCCGCCACTGCACTACATCGGGAGCGCGCACCGCACCTGCTTTTGCCGTCATTGTAAAGTCTCATTAACAGAGGGATTAGGCTAATATGAACTTAATAAAAAAATATATATATATATGCAATGTCAACACATAGCATACAGCCCTACATGTTGGAACCTGAATCAGACCCTGAAAACGAAGTGGAAAACAGCAACCCACAGCAACGAGTGCAGCAGGATGTCTCTCTTTGGTAAAGTCACCAGCCATCGTTGGAAATAACTTTATCCGACATTTTCCACCCGCCTGATGTATTTGTACATGCCCTTGTTAACCAGTAGAAGGTAACCAATCGCCGAACCTTATCCCCCGGGACGTCACAAGGATTTCCAAGTAGAAAAAACTCTCTAAAACAACGCGTTTTTCGTCACCATGGAAACCGAACAGAGAGAGTGCTGGAACTCAAACTCAAACTCAAACATGCGTTTAGGTGATAAAAAAAACTGCGCTGTTCACATGTCTGATGAGGATTCAACACTGTAACACTGTAGAAAGCTCAGAAAACTCCAAATACCATAACAGCACCCCTTTAAGGTTTTTAGGTCTACAGAGTATCCCACACATTCTACAATTTCAAGATATAGTTTATCTCTCTCTCTCTCTCTCTCTCTATACATATATATACACATATATATATATATATATATATATATATATATATATATATATATATATTTATATATATATATATATATATATATATATATATATATATATATATAGAATGATCTCTGTTCAGCTGAACAGACAGACAGAAGTTGTGGAATATGTTCAGGATTTGTTGTTTTGTTTGTTTTTTTTTAATAATTGTACGTTATTTTCTGTATAGGTTTTAGTAGATAAAAATTTTCTAATAAATAGATAGATAGATAGATAGATAGATAGATAGATAGATAGATAGATAGATAGATAGATAGAGTTCTGAAATAAGTCATTTTATAACAAGCTATGTTCTCATAACTAATCATGTGAACTTTGGAATCATGTAAAGTAGAAAAAAAAACCAACCTTAAAACATTAGTGATTTAATCAGCAAGGTAGCTCTGTAACTTGCCATTAACTTGTCAACTTTGAAAACGAAACCTTTTTTTTTTTTTTTACATGTTCTGAATCATGATCAATCCATTGAGTGTTGTAACTGCACAGAGGCTAGGACTGGTGCAAAGCCTTATTAAGCTGCCTTTCTACTTTGTAGACACATAAAAAGGACACGTCGTTTAAAAAATATCTATTTAAAAAATAGTTTTAAGGCAGTCGTGATATGAAAAATTTTAAAGCTGCAGCAGTGAAGGAGGGTTAGCAGGGTGACAAATCAGGGAGGATTGGTATTATCATCAGGGCAGGAAGAAATCAAAGATCTCACAGGTCAATAAATGCTCCTTTGTTTAAAAAAAAAAAAAAGGAAAGATTTCACAAGAATGTATAGATAGGATACATTCACAAAGAAACTTAGAGGGTTTGCTTGTGAATGCAGGTGACTATGTTATCTCACTCTTATGCCAAATGCAGGAAAGATGAAGGGAGTTTCTGAACAAAGTGAAAACACGACATGCATTAATTCCAATTACAAACACACAGTAACAACCACACATAATTATTGTAATTCCAGCACAGACCCTTTAACCAGCATCTAAAGTGCTGTTTGAAGCAGTACGTACTGTCCTAACTTTCCAAAGACACACTCAGTCCAAAAAATTTGAAAAAAATAAATCTGACATTTAAAATGAGACTTGCTCACAGGCACTCTACACTCTGCTGCGTCACACAAACACAATAACTGCACACACACTCACAAATATTCTCACACATCTACATACAAATCACACTACCATCTCAACATTACATACACTGCTTACACTGGCCACACTTCAAAACACATGAAGACTAACATATTGTGTGTTTACTAATATATATGAGTAAACACACACAAAGATCTAAGGAAGAGCAGTCTGCATGAATGCATCCATTAACTCAAAAATGCAGATTTGATCTCTACTCATACAGGCACATAAATAGGCCATGAGAACTTTTTGTACAGCTCGATATGATCCATCCTCATAAGGAAACGGAGGAAAGGGATTCATCAATCAGTCATAAATCAATCTCAAGATGAAAAAGAGAGAAATGGAACACAGGGCACAATCGATCCTTTTTACCCAAAGTCAGTTCTTCACAGTACTGCTGTCTTCCGAGCACTCGTTCCACCTAACAGAGACTTCAACAAACCAATATCCTAACTGGATTTTTGTAGCTGAGCTGCTGAAAACTTAGATTTTTTTTTTTTTTTTTTTTTTTTTGTTAGAAAGTGACAGAGGAAAGATGGTTTCATCATAAATTATGAATCGATCCAAGGTTTGCCAAGCTTTGTTTGCTCTTTGTGATCACAGGCAAGCTAATGATGACAGAGAGATTAGAAACTAGTTTTAATGTATTTCACAAGGGGTACACAAGAATACCAATGTGTTCGGTTTAATTCCTCTACCCATAGTTTAAGCACGGCACCCTTTTCTGAGTCTAGCCCTTTGTGGCCTGTTAACCTTTAGCTATGCTGCAGCATTGAAGAAACATCAGCATCTCTGCTGAGATAACAGGACAGATTTTAGAATGCTATCAGATATAAAAGCTACGCGCAACCTCCTTTATTTATACATCAGATCACAGATTTACATTCGCAGCAGCCTGCATATCGCTTGAAGCACATTTTAAAATGCACAAACAAATTTGAATATGAAAAAAAAAAACTATTTATTTCCAATAATCAGTCATGAGTGTTACACCAATATCCCTTGGCATTGTATAAATATTTGAAAATGTCTTCTCCCTACAAATCACGGCACTTTCATGCACCCCACAGCAAGCCAGAATGATTTCAAAACTTAAATCCGAGGATGACGTGGAAGAAAACTGTTTTTAATTGAGGCCTTGAGTTCATCAGACTGACAGACAGGAAGAGGGAGAGATAAGAAAAAGAGGATCTTTTGGTTTCCTCTCCTCTTTTCAGACAACCCTCAGGAGCGTCCAGACGAGAAGGTATTCAAGTGCTAAATCCCTTTAATCTCACACATCAAGACGCAACTCACGTGCAGCACTTAGCTGTCTGCAAGCACTGAAATGAGCTTGGACGACGCAGTTTCATCTATTCAACAAGATGTTGGCGTCTCCATGCAACAAATCTGGTAGCTCTTACCAGAAAACATACTTTTTTTTTTTTTTTATTTCTTTTCCCTCTTTTGATAGCATTTTTCCTCTTCTCATGTCCAACTTGTTTATGCTGAAGCTAATAAACCGTTTTGTAATCATGAAAATTCTACATACCGTTTACTGCTCTGTGAGCCGCAGGTTTCTGTCAATGCCGTATCCAAGTTCTCACGATCTACATTAATCTCTGTGTTTCCCAGCAGTAAAAGCATCGTCAGGTGATGCGCAGCAGACAATTCCGCTACACCCGTCCCTCCCTAGACCTTTTGTAATACAGGGAAGTCACTCAAATGGATAAATTAGTGTCACCACTGTGGTCCACCTCCCCACTGGGGGTTATCTCCCCTTTGCATCAGAGCAGCATGCATCATGTTTGATGGCTGCAGGCGACTATTCGTGTCAGCTTAAACTCGCAGTTTTACAAACCTGGCCTCTGCACTATCAATCATAGCATCCTCTCAAACAGTCACGCAAGCAGTCGTCCACACTCCTAATACACACTCGCATCAATGCCTATCAGCCGCTGAACACACACACAGACACCGATGTGAAGCATCTAGACCTGGTGCCACTCATTAATGCACGGACACAAGATGAAGGTTTGCAGTTTATGATTAATTTGAAGGGTTGGTCTAACAATGAGTCACACACATTGTGTGTGGGTGTGTGCATCTGTACCATCACTGCTCAACAGACGATGAAAAGTGTCAGTCAGGTTGCCGTCAAATTAAAAGAAAGGAGGAATTACAGAATAGATGAAGCTTTGCCCGGATGAAGGATTGAACAAAGACAAACATGTCAGCCAACACCGGTGGCTCAGCCGCACACGCCTCTGCTGTGATCACACAACTTCAAGATAAGAAAGAAAGGTTAGGACAGGACATGAGGCATGTCATGTGCAATGGCAACAAAAACAAGTAAAGGGTTGAACATGGCTGTGAACAACTAAACATATCCATTTAACACATGAATAAATAAATGACTGGTGCATTACAAGTCTATTCTAATATTTAAACAAAGTCCAACACCTATCAATGTCATCGAAAAGGAAAGTACAACAGAATTTTCTGCATCTCTCGTCTTGAAAGTTCGAATATTGAGATTGTGAAGTTAATTTTTAACAAAGAGAAAACTGTCATTAGTATAAGAGCTTACATTAGTATAACTTTGGGATTCTGTGAAGGAAAAAAAAAGATGCTAACTGCAAAATTACATGATAAAATTCCAACAAATGAATATTTGTACTTTTGTAAAGTTGTAAATTGTAACACATTTGATCAATACCTTCTTAACATTTTGACACCCAATCTCACATCAAGATATTTCTTTGTTAACTTATTATTTCATTCACATATTTAACTTTTTTTTTCCATTATCGGTATTCATTGAACAATGAGTACTGATAAAAATAGCCCAGTTTTCTGTTAGCTGCTTATTTTTTTGTTTGATATCATAATGACTTTAGCTATCAGCGGTACCTTGATACTAAATACGTAAGTTTTTGGCATTAATAACAAAACAGAATTATGTATCGTTCTGTACTTCATCACCTGACAGGACACTCAAACTTGTACAAGACATTGACATTTTCACCTTTTTGACCCTGCATTGCTTCCGTAGAGGTAATAACGTGCTTAAACAGTGAGGCGCCAGAAAGCACTACTTGTGTTTGGCATTCAGTTAGGCACCACTAGATGGGAGTAATTCTCACACTTTTGGGCTTTAAACGCTGGATTCCCATGTCACAAACTTTTGGACTTTTTCATATATAAGTCCATCAAGCTAGTTGTCACATGAGCACCCTATTTCACTGAGAAATGCTCAAAAGAGGTTTCCATAGGAATAGCTAGAACATTCAGTAGAAATATCCTGATTGCATAATCAAACTTAATGGTGGTGCCACTGAAAATGTAAACGTGTTTATATTAGGCATGAATGTTATACTACAAGAATATGATGTTTCTATTTCAGGGGCTGATTGACTTTTTGGAATGTATGTTTTAGATAGACCAAAAAAATCAGGAATTTTGAAGACATGCACTAAATTGAAAATTACAAACTCAAATTCACATGTTGAGTTGTCATGATTTACAGATGATCTCAAGTGACTGCAGTATTTTAACTTCTTCCTGTCCTCATTGAAGTATTTTCTTTGACTGCACTCGTGGGATTTGTGATAATACAGTGAAATGTAAATGTTCATGAAACCTAATGCAGAGCTGAGAAGGAGTATCAGAATGAGAATAGACAATAGGTCCACTGGAGATATCTCCAAACAACTGAAGAGCTCAAGAGAATCAGTTAAAACAATCAAACCTAATGAAATTATAAGTCATTGGGAGAAGTTATTTTACAGAACATTTAAAAGGAACTATAGTTTCATCTCAAGCTAAGACATTTCTAAACAAGGAAAATCCAGGAACCCCAAAAGCAGTTCTGTCATGAACCAGTAAGCAGTCTGCAGTCTAGCAAGTTTTCCTTTCCCATGGACTGAGAGGGTAGAATATGGCTTGATGATATCTAATGTCTCCTAACAATAAATGATTAAACTGCATGTGTAACTTATATGTGTATGTTTTTATTAAATATGGTATACAGTTGTGCTGCATGATGACGACCAAAATAATAATCACAATTATTTTGATCAATATTGTAAACACATATTTTTTTTACCAACTCGATCAGCTGTTCAATCAAAACAATCCATTTTACCAGCAACAGGAAAAATACTTCATGCTTTTCCGTGTTAACCACACCCACCTCAAATGTTCAACCAATCCAACGATACTTAACTGGCTGCTGGTAAAATGTGTGTGTGCTTTTTAGGCAGCTTAATATGCATGCGTTGCCCCAACTGCTGGTTGAGAACGTAAGTGATCAGAGACGGATGCAGCAGAGCTCGCGTTTTGAGTGTAAATATCGTTGACGATCATGTTTATTTAATTGTAGCCACCAAAATCGTGATCACAATCAAATTCCTATTAATTGTGCAGCCCTAGTGTACAGTCATTCCTCTAATGAAAAATTACAGTTTCAAGCCATTGCGAAAAGCCGCTATTAGTACAGCATTCATTTTTATTGATAAATGAATGTAAACTTTTGAATTGCAAGAGCAGACAACAAAAGATGGATCTGTTCTGTACAAAAGAGCACTGATAATCCTTTCTTTATTGTTCTTTTTTACAGTTCACCCTTTACACATAATCTCACACACTGAATGAAGAAGCATCCTACTAGTTTTATACAGAACTCTTACTTTTCTTTGTAATTAATTGGAAACCAAAAAAGATGCATGTTAGAATGGCCACTTCAAGCCTGAAAAGTCCTTGGTTAAAAGTTCCATTTGCTGTAATAATGTTGAAGGTCCATCCATATGCACTCAGCTAAACAAGAATTAAAAAGATATAATTGCAAACCAAGAGGAAGAAAAGGCCAGCTCCATGTACATATAATCTAATAAAGAACCTTGTACCTGAGGACAGTGTGACATAGTTGACACAGTGGTTTATAACTGAGGTCACAGAAATGAAGAATAGAAAGAGACTTCAAAGGTGCAGCAGCAGGAGAATAAGACCTTCTGTAAAACCAGACACTGGAGAGGAGGCGGTGACAAAACGGATAAGATATGTGATGGTTGGTCATAGTGGGTGATATGCAGCAGTCTGATGTATGAAATGGCAAAAAAAATGATGTTCAAAATGGATCCAGATCTAATAAACCCTTTGAAGGTAGCTGTGGCCCAGGAGACCCCTATAAACAATAATTCCAGTATACCAGAGCTGCCCTTTACTTGTGCAAATGGCAAATCAATCCAGTCTTTAAATTTTGAGCTCCTCTTCAGCCTCACCTGTACCTTCACTTGTGTCTGCTTCACTTACTAAGCCTCCCTCCAGCCCCACGCTGTCTTCTGTCAAATAAGACAGCACAGTGTTTTAGTTCATTAAAAGGAACACAAGAGCAAGGCCTTGCTGGGATGCACTGCCTGCCATCTATTGTAATATATCTAAATGTCTCTGTCCTTGTGGAGGCAAGCTGAGCTGAAACAAAAGCGGCTGTCTTTGTTCGTACCAATGAACGTTATCGATCATGACACGAAAGCAGCGATGGCTGTAAAACTAGCGAGCACTGCCTTGTGTGTGTGTTTACATGCAGCTAACTGGATTCTTATTATAGTTGATGAAAAACCTTGCAAATGATTACAGCCTTACTGTTGGTTTAAACTTTATCATTCTATCCATTTCAATTTATAAATGCATGGATAAAGAATGCACACATTAGAAAAGCATGATAAACAATGTTTGGGATACATTTTAATGCAAAGGATTGAAGAGGAGGGTTTGCACAACTGTACTGAGATTAATCTAGTACTGCACAACAAGGTGAACATTTTAAAGCAGAACCTGAAGAGTCTGTAGGGAGGCTTGGAATATGCACAAGTGAGGAGCTTGTGTACTAATTTATCCCCATGTTATATTTAACATGTAAAATTGATTTTCTTCACAGCGGTTGATGAGCTCTGTCTATGCAGTAGTTTCTACTCATTCACTCTCGTCTTATTGTTCATCATAACATGAAACACAGGATTATAGATTTTATGCGCACCTTAAATGTGCCAGAAACTTAAATGATTATAGTTAGTTTTTATTTTCAATAAAAATGCTTTCTTTCGTGTTCACTTGTGTTTTAGTTCCAGGTTTTGGTTGATTTTACAAATGCAGATTACTCCATGGTGTCCCATGGGATCTCAAATGAATTTTTACAACTCTGAAACTCATTCACGAATAATGTTAAAAATGCATGGCCCTGGCTCCAGTTGGATCTGAGGCTTTTACTGATGCCTTAGATAGCACTTTTGGCTCTGTAGATAAGAGATTTGACGGCTCTGATGGTTTTTACATGTAACTGATAAGCAAATCCTACCAAAGCGCTTGGTGTCAACTCTTTTTTTCCCTCCCTCATTAAACTTCTAATTTAGCCTCTGATTTAAAGTTCAAAAATATATCAAATACTTTTATGATCACCTTTGTAATATGGATAAAAATTTAATAGCGGTGTTGTAATTATCTACACATATGATCATATTGGATACTTGAGGTAGTTTGAGATAAAAATAAATAAATAAATAAATAAAAAACACTTGTAAGTTGGGAAAAAATGTTTGTGAACTTTATAGTGAAGCTTTCACACATCAAGTTTAGAAAATGATTCCAAAGCTTTTAAATGAGATTTTGTCCTTCACGGATTTAGCTGCATAAATAAAGGTTCAGTACATTCCAAGAAGACGCGGTTGGGTTTGCAGGACAATGCTTTGGGTTCTGCTGCTTTCCTCTGCAGTTTTCATAACACAGACAGGAGACGGCTGTCATCAAGATGTTCAGTTGCAATAGGTGTGTTTTTTTTTGGTTTTTTTTTGGGGTCCAGTTGGTTTGTGACAAAGAAACATGTGAAGAGTAAGCAAAGTATTTAAAGCAATAAAAACTCCAAATTTCTTCCTATAAACACATCTTATTAATTTAGTTAACAAGAATAACTGGAACTGGTCTCATGCACGTTCAGGGGGATGGATGAAAGTACTTTAAATATAAAAAAAAATAAATGAAATCATTTTTGAACGGTCCTGGCAGAAACACACCACTGCTGTACACAGATGTACGTCAAATATATAATGCGCCACAATGTGAAAAATTCCTTAACTGTAATTTATTTCTCAGTTACTTCTCAGTTATTTCTCAGTAGCACTGTTTTCACAGTAATATTTGCATATATATTTATTCACTTCCAGCCATCTAAGAAAAAAAAATCAGAATGTTTGCATGAAAAGAAGTCTTAAAGACTCACTAGCGTGATGTGTTAGAAAAATAAAGAAAAAAAGACAGTACATAGATAAATACATAACCACAGTTAGCCTCCAGTACACGCAATGAACCCTGGTTAACATTCTGCTGTAATGGCTATATCAGCTCTTATATAATCCTAAATAACATGCTGATTTTTTTTTCTTTTCATTCGATTATGTGATTTTAAACTCTACCCGTAACACAAAAACCGATGACGATATCATTAAGAGACAAAGGTCCAGATATGCTTATATTTAAACCTCAGTCACAAAGAAGGATTTGAACATTATTATCAGGAAACTGTCATTTAGAATACATGTGTTGCTGAAATGCATGCAAAGTTAAGCCCATGCTTTAAGCAGGTTAGAGTTATTTGTGCAAATTTACACATTTCTGTGTACTTTCGTGAACTCTATGTGGTTTTATTCTGCAGACCTATTTGAAGTTGTGTGGCAGGTGTCTCTTTCACCCGCCACTGTCCCTTTACATAGTTATTTAGTCCAGGCAGACACACAGCACTCTGCCACTCAGGTCGTGACCCTGCTATTCACCTCCATACCTGCCAACCACAGGTCAGCGCTAATGAGTTTCAGGTCGGTCGAAAGGGAGGCTAGGTCAGCCCAAGGACCTGCTGGCCTCATGCTAACACCTCTGTATACGCAGCTTTCCCCACTGCAAGAAGGCCAAACCTTTGATGTTGCAGCATATTAAAAAGATGGAGAGGAAACCAAATAGAAAAATGCCACCAAGGTGGCTGAATGTGGGTAGAAGTGTGGGTTTAAGGTAAAGAGTGCTATTGTAGGTCAAGTCAAAGTAAAAACTGGACAGAGAGAAAGAAGGAAAAAAAAAAAAGACATTTTCAATCCATTTGACAGATCTCTCCGCACGCAGTGTGTTTGAGTAATTGGTTCATGCTCTGCTATCAGTCATTAAGTTTGATGTCTGTTTGACATATTTGATAAATTGTGTCAGATGTGTCATGAAATACACCATTTCAGGGAATATAGGATGGTTGCTCTGTGGGTGTGAAAGTCCGCTTGTATGTTTTCTCGGGTCCTGACTTCTTGAAGGAGATTTTAAAATTGCACGATTAAAATTAATTACATTTAAGGCATGCCAGGCATATTTGTTTCTGATTTGGCTAGGTGGCTGATAATGGGAGCATATATTTGCAACTGATTTATGCTGTAGTTAATAAATGCTATCCATTTAATAAGATTTATTTGAACTGGCCCATCGGCTCAGCACAGTGGCTAGCTTTGCCTCAGTGCAGGTTTACATACAATAGCCTTTAGTCATACTGTATTTCTATCTCTGTTAATAACCCACTCATCCTTTTACCATCATCACTCTGCTTACACTAATTGTAATGTTCTGAGTGGCATGATATGACCCGTCAAACTTTTGGGCCTGTGATTCCAAAGTTTATCTAGTTAAACCACTGCTTTCCATACTGGGTCATTATGCTCTCCTGTTCATAGTTCTGTGTGCTATACTTGTGGAATGTTTCACTGTATTTCATTAGATTAAGCTGTGACACAATGAGGGCGGTGGGATGTAGACGAAAACTCATCTCTTTGCAAAAGATTAGTAAAACAAAGGCTTGTGCAAAACAACTGAAATGATTGTTTTCTATTTAGAGCGAGTCGCTGCTGGTCACTGGAAATTCTGCGGAAGATGGATCTTGTTGTGTTGAATGGCTCCCAGTGGCATTGCAGAGTTCTTGCAGCTGTGCTCTACACAAGTCCAAACTTAAGTGTATGAAGATGTATGAACACTAATCACATCTTATCATTAATACCAAAAGTGACCCATCCTCAGTTTTTACGATGACTCTACCAGTTCCCATTATGCTGTCTTTATGCCAAGATTTTGTTCCTTGCCAGAAAATCTCTCCTGAGTTCTGCATAATGAGGAAGCAAGTTATTCAAGACACACACTCATATGTACAACCGCTCAAGGCTCTCATTGTTAACCGTGCTCATAACCGTGCAGTGATTTTAAACGCTACCTGAAACTATACTATGTTTTAAATTCAGGGCTGGAAATCAAATCAAAGCAAACAGTCATACTTTGATTGAGTTTTCTTCATGTTCTCTTTCTCTCATGCAGTGATTCTTTGTCTTTTTTTTTTTTTTTTGGTTATACTTTTTTTTTTTTTTCATCTTTGACAGAATATAAAATGCTGTTCTGATCTCTTTCTGCTTGACTTGGATTGCTGGAGCTCAAGGGTCCCGCACACTCACTGTTTATTTTTAAATATTATACTCACAAATAACGTCTCGTGGTGACATGCCAAGTAACCATGCAAACAGTGTGATGGCAGAGCGCATATGTTCTGACATCTTTGAGACGTACTGACTGTGATTGCTACTTTGACCTACACACACATCAAAATAAACAACTGCATCTTGAAAGCTTTGCCAGTGATATAAAAGTTGAATTAAAGTTTGATGTGCATATTAAAAAAAAAAAAAAAAAAACAATCTTAATTGATAAAGCACTATTTATACAAAAAAATCTCAACAATGCAAATTGTTTTGAATTAGAAATGTGTTGAACAAAGCAGCACTGTGCACATTTGCATGCATACATGTGTAATTTTTAAACCAGTTTTTAACTGTTTTGATTAAATCAGATTTTGTGTGACAAGATGGATCTATGGACAGAATCATCCCAAAAAATTGGTCTTTTGTTATAAAACAATATGCAAAATGCTTCACTTACACCTGCATTGTGTACAACAGTCTTCTAATCCGATTTCTCTTGCTTGTTGCTATATCGACTGTGTTTACGTTTGCTGAAAATGAAGGATAGCTGCAGGCAGCAGTGAAAGTTAAAGCAACTCTTGGACCTTACTGACACACACAACACTAGACTCTCAAAGTTTGATTAGACACGGACACTTTCATTCAGCAGAGATGGCCTTCTGAGTGGGTAAACCGAGGAGGCTAATATCAATGTCAGCCTCCAAGTCATACTCTGGTAACTTTATTGATGCAAGGGAAGTGAGCGGTGCAGAATACAGGCAGGATTTAAGATGAAGTGGTGTGCCTATATACACATAAATTCATACAGACACACACACACACACAAACATCACATATGTGTTTTATCCGTATAAAGATATTTCATATAACTTTCATGAAATCATATCATGCATACTATTCCCACCATAGGCAAATGTGTGGAATATTGCAATTTCCAGTTTGTATTTGTTTCTTTGACATTTTTTTTTTATTATTGTATTTCTGTTTTCAAGAAACTACAACAACAAAACAAATCCATGAAAAGTTGCATATTAAGTTTCCATTAAGGCTGTTAGATGCTCCAGAAGTACAGAGCACTCTGATCCTGTTCCTGAGGTGGCAAGAACAAGAAAAAAAAACTTGTTCCGGCCCAGTGATTTTATACTTCACAATAAACTTTGTCCACAGCAAGGTGTGCAGGGCAGTAAATAAGTCTTTATATGCCTCATGATAAATAAAGACTGTAAATAAAGTTTATTGTGAAATATGCAGGCTGACTAACTTTGTTTTCTTTTTTTGGGCACTTTGAGAAAAAGAACAAGTTTCTCTGTTCTTGAGGAGTATGTGACAAAACTAAGTCTTTATGTGAGTTTAAAACAAAACACCAGGTTTGACACAAGGTAGGAATGTACGCTTTAGATCAGTGTTACTTATCACGCGGCTCACGGACTCTTGACTTGCGGCTCATGAAGCTGCCATTGGCTTTCCAGAAATGCTATTTAAACAAGTCATAATGATCCTCAACGGTGCAGTTCTCTCCACAAACAAGAGGTGCCAGCTGCTTACAAAAACTTTGCTGTCCTAATAGCCCAGTTGCCACGTTTGGCTGATTTCAGCTGCACCAAACTCCTCCAAGGAGCTGCTCCGTCGGTAGCTCCGTATATATATTGAAAAAGAAACACCCACATTCTGGAAGAATTATTGTATTGTCTCCATGTACTGTTGCATAAGAACGCCATTACTCCGTGAGATATTTAGAATAACGAATCCTTACTAAAAGCTGAATGTTACGGATTTGGCGACGTAGCAGGATACTTACTGTGGGAACCCTCCTCTTGTCTTAGTATATCGTGTGCAGCTCTTGTTGATATAACAGTGAAGATCACTGCTTTAGATAAAGAAAAATCTATAAGTAAATACCCAGGATTTAATAATGATACACAGCGGTGCTGTGTCCAGCTCCGGTCTTTGAGGTCCACATTCCTATGTCTTCCATGCATCCCTGTTCCAACACACCTGACTTAAATTCATCAGTCATTGTGCAAAACCTCATAGGTTGATGGGTCCATTTGAACCAGGTGTGTTGGAACAGGGTATCATCAAAAACCTCCAGGACAGCGGCCCCCGAGGACAGACTTTAGACACAGCAATGTAAAGCAGTTTGGGCTTTTCATTGTATGAAAAGTCCTTTTAAATGAAGATTGACTAACATTTTTGTCTTTTAGTGTTTCTCACTACATCTTTATTTTTATTTTTGATGCTTTTACTGTCTTTATTTTAACTTAACATCTTTTCCGATACAGTTAATGTGAGTTTGGGCAGCGCCTCTTAGAACATGATTTTATAGTTTGCTGTGTTATCATCTGTTACTGTGAGTTGTATGTTGTGTATATGAGGGTTTTACGGGTTCTTGATTTAGGGGAATTTGATGGGTAATATTGTTTTTCTCTTTCTTTTGCTTAAAATGTAAAGCTATTTGTACGAGATTTTTATTGTATGAAAAGTGCTTGATAAATATAGATTGATTAATTGATTGAGTGCAATTTTCTATGATGTCTGATGTGGAAAGCCCTAAAGTGGAACAAACATGACTGCTTGGCCCTTGCCGGGTGAACAGCTGGATATTCATTCACCTCATTACTTTATATTAATATAATATTTGCTTAAAAAGAAAGAGCAATAGTAACACATAAATGTGGATAGTTTTCATACTTTCTCAACAAACTATCATGTATTTTATTCAATCTAATGCCCTTTACACTGAGCTGCTTTCTCTATAGGGCAGTCTCTGCCACATCTTTCCCTGCTACAGATGCAAACAAGGAACACCTTGTATATATGCATTTACAGTAAATGTCAAACTGAGGGCACTGTTTAAACCATGCCTTCTTGTTGCCCACATTTTATTCGAGAACATTTTAAAATCAATAACAGGTCTGGATAACACATTGAATTAAATATATCCCCCAGCTTAAAATAACCTTGTTTATTTTTGTTGAGTAAGAGTGTATTTGTGTTTATAGGGTGGAACATTTCCACTGGCATTTCCAGATCACTGAAGGGAGTCATGTGCTTGAACTTATTTTTGTTTCATAACAGCTGTATCAGTAACTCCTGTATTTCCTGGATGAAAGTAGTCTTTCCAGTTATAGGAGTTTTGAACACTAATCTTTTCAAATTCCTGTGTAGCTGAAGTATTTTTTTTAATTCTAATCTTTTGTCTTGTCTTATTTAACCTTTAACCTTATTGAACCTTTTTAATCCTCCAAAGTTCAATCTCAGACCATCTGAGTCTGTCTATCTTCCTCCATCAACAGTAAGTCTCTACATACAGTGATGATTGAGCAGCACTTAGCATTATGGCTAAAAACAGGACAACAACTGTCTCGAGTCCCGAATGAATGTACCTTGCTTGAAGTAGTTAGCAAGTCACCATGGTTTTTATTATTGCTAGTGGACCCATTCTATCTACATCTAAGTTCAGTAAGCTCTTGAGCAAAGTCAGGTGTGTGAGAGAGAAGGCAAATAAGAGTAATAGGTACACAGCCTAATCAGCAGATCAAGCTTGTCCAAGTCAAGTCAGCAGTATTCTGTGTCCAAGCAGTAAGTTATGCAAAGCAAAAACACGTGTGCAACTTGTACTGTAACTCAATATGTGTGCAGCATTTCCACAACATGGCAACACTATTCTTGGTTATCAAGCTAACAACATCGTATTATCATACCCTCCTGAGAGGCAGTAAATCCATTTTGTACACTGTAGGGAACATTATTTTTGCTTATGTTTTCATATTATATACATATATGTACATTTCTGGGAGCTTGAGGGTCCTATGCAGTATCTTAGCTTCAGAAATTATTTCCAAATTGCATTAGAGCAAAATATACAGCAATAAAACTATTTGTGACAAAAAAGAAAAAAAAAAAAATCTTCCTATTTATGCACAGAGCTGTGTCAATTATCATCGCTTAGGAAAAAAAAAATGGAACAAACATATTTAGCAATGACCTCCATCTCGATGCTGTGGAGCAACAAAAATGCCAGACTTTGACCTTTTGTACGTTGTGAATGTTTCTATTATACCATCATGGATGTTTTTTAACGAACTTAAATTCAAAGATCTGCAGTATTTCCCCTGTGGCAGAATGCAGACCTTATATTGAGGCTAAAATATTTATTCAGACATCACATGTGTGCATTTTCAGTGTTTTCTTTTTTTTTTCTGTATTTATTCATATAAGTTTGTTTGGGTGTGTACAACATATGAGATTTTCTGTGTGTCTTTCTCTGTGTGCAGTGCCAGCTGTGATCAGCAAAAAGAAAGCGTCATTACTCATCACATTTGTGATCATCATTTAAGCTTAGCCCCCTGGGATGGATAAAGAACAGCATGTTACCTGTAAGACAGAAAGAGAGGAGAAAAGGGCATCAGATGAAAGAAGTCTGCATTAAATGTCCTTTAAAACATATAATCATTGTAGTTTTATAGAAAAAAAAAGAAAGGAAAAAAAAAAGAATATACAACCAGAACAGAAAAGAAGACACTCTGACAGACCTCCAATTTCATTAAATTGATACAAAAATGACATTAACAAAAGTATAAGCAAAATAGAGCGTGTATTGGCAGGGGGTTATTTTCCTAACAGTCAGTGGAATAGTTAGAAGACAAAAGGGTGAGAGGCCCGTCTTTTTATCCTTTTTTTCCTCCTTCCGCCGCCAGTTCTCTGATTTTTCTCTTACCAGACAGACTGGCTGCCTATTTGGTTTGGCAGCAGCAGCTAAATGCAATCTTGCTTTAACAGAGGTCCTGGTGATGTTTAACCCATTCAAGGCAGCAAGACGGGGAAATCAATCACCCTTTAAAAAAAAAATAAAATAAAATAAAAAATTGCCCATCTTGCCAGCTGCCCACTTAACGCCTATTCCTGTGGCCGGCTGACTTGTAGAGGAAACCCATGGGAGAGAGAAAGGTCAAAGTCATTTAGGACCATTGAAAAGTGTCCAAGAAAAAACAATGTCTTCAGATGGTTGCCCCTTTTCAATGCCTTTTTTTTCCACTGGTCATAAATGAGATTAATAGGAAAGTGTTTTTAAACTTGTGACTGCTACAGTGTATACAGAACTAGATCTTTTAACATATACTGTCACAGTCATTAGAGAGCATGTAGATTGCATTTATAACTGCTGGAAACTGGGAAAAAAAAAAGAAACACATAAACAAGACAGCTATGCCCGAAACAACACAAACAGGACCAGCAGCTCTGCCTCGCTGAGAACTTTCAGAATTCTGTTTATAAGTCTAGTTTCCTTGCTTGTGTATTTCTCTTTCATCTTGATTTGTTCTCTCTCTTTTTAGAAAAAATACAAAACTGTACATACAGCACAGAGTTGATGCCCCTTGCAGTGCTAATTAATTGTGACTCAGGGCCAAGAAACAAGCCCCTTCATTTGAAGATCAAGCAACCCACTGTCCAGCTCTCATCGCACTTGGTTTTAATGAGTCGCTCTCCCCCTGCCTTTACAATTTTATCATCTGCCCTGGGTTTTTCCTACCGTCCACTTCTCCTCAGTTACTCTCCCCTGACAGTCGGTTCTCCTCTTTCTTCATTGCACTTCAAATCCTACCCAGATGGAGAGGTGTCTGAAATGATGACTCCATCAACAGAGCTGCATTGTCCACAGCAGTAGCTGCATTTTGGCTTGTGATTAAAAGGGGATACATTTCACCTCACAGTGCAAAACTGCAATAATAAAATTAAATCCAAGATTTCTGCTGAATGCTAAAGAGATTACAGAGAGAAAAAAAAACAAAAAAACTTTGTCTGTTTTGCTTGTGCTTTTAGGGGATTAATTCAAAGCAACAATAACAACATTCCTAGCCGTAGTTGTCACGGTTCAATAATATTGGCAACAGGAGTTAGGAATCAAATGGGTACACAAAGGTAGAGCAAGCTAAGTTTTTTGTTTTTTGTTTTTTTTATGAGGGAAGAAGGAGGCAAAGAAGAGGCAGTCAGGCAGAAATAACACAAATGCAATGGCTTTTCAATATTATTGTGAAGGAGAGTGTTAATGACTAAGATACATCAACAACAGCTGTTTAAGTTGTGCCCTACGAACGTGTGATTTGACTAGTGAACATTCAAGCAAAGGTAGAATCATTGCCCATAACGTTTACTTTTGTCATGACCGAAAAGGAAACTCTGAAAGTATTTATTTTAACTCAGAAGGGCTTAAATAATCAATATTGAACTGCATTTTATTACACTGACTCTCACCGATAAAAGAGACACAATAAGCTAATGTTAAAGGTGCAGCTGTGGTTGTAAAAGCTGTGTACTCCTCTCAAAACCAGTTAGTTCTCCCGCAGGTGCCAGTTAAAAGACCAAAGCTTATGCCTATTAACCCTAGGTTGATGCAGAAAGGTGAGCTCTCCGGTGATTTCAGGAAGGTCGTCTATACTGATCTGCGGAGAAAAGCACTTACATGTTCATTTACTGAGCCCATTTAGGTAGTCACAGTGAAACAGTGCAGAATTTGAACATGCTTATTGCACCTAACTTGCGCTGGAAATATGTGCTCAATTAAAATAGTAATTTAGTCAAATCAAGCACAAATGTGGTGAGAAATGTTCAGAAATCACCTCTCTGGCATTTTATAGATCTGTCTATGGACATGCCAAAGCAAAGCATCTTTGCTGAATCCTGCAGACCTGGACAGCATAATGAAGTGCTGGATCCCCATGGGGCAACCTGTGTATCCCAATCTATCAAACCAAGCTGCATCAACAATGTCATGCGAAGTTCTTAGTATTATCTGATGAGTTTTGTGATGTTTTTACATTAAAAACACAAAACCGTAAAACGTAGTGAAAAAGTACAGTGTATAGTGAACAGTGAAAGCTGTGTCATCAATTTCTTATGAAAATATGTAGCAACAGCACCAGGCACAAAATGGCGGGACTGCTGATTTGATTTTGTTAATAGGTACCATGTGGGATTTTGAGGGAATGCAGTAAAAAGAGGCCACTAGCAAAACCTGTGGTAATAATTTCACTTTTCTGCCATGACGACCACTTTTAGGCCCCATTCTTCCTCACCTCCTTTCTCCCTTTACACAACGAAGACAGCCAATATGTGCCAGAACGACATATCCTTCCCCCCCATAATGGAATTGCCTGGCTGTAATAATAATTTGAATTTCACACCCTGCTGCCTCGGTGTGAAGGGATCGCTGGAGCAGTGGCATAAATTAGCCTCCATGCACTGAGCTGATCGATGAGTGCCCCATCCACCACCTATTGATCTGAGTCAACTCCTGGGAACGCAAGTACACCCTGCATCTGTGAACTGTTATGCACACCAGTTTTCTTCAGCAGTAACTTAGCGGAAAGTGCTGTAAGATGTACTGGGCGTTGTTGCCTCATGATGCTAGCCTCATGACAGTAGAGCAGAGTTTAATGAGAAATGTTGTAAGCAAGCTTGTTGCATGAATGTGCTGGGCAGGTGGGATGGTTAATGTTTAAAAAGAGAACTGCATACGTTAGAACCCAAAGAAAACATTTATTCCCTGCATCATAAATGTCTTTAAAATGCTATAAACATATATAACATGTCTTGTAACATGACTTTGTACTTGGAAAGAATCACTGCTGCCAAGTCAAAACTGTATGTTCTGAGAAAAACAAGTTATTCCTTCAGATTGGTGATGAAGTTTGTTGAGTTTTCACACTTAAAAATATTTAAATTTGAGTAGTATTAACTATTTTGTTTAGATAATTTATTACATACATGTAATATGTTAACAATAACCATACAATAATGGACCTACATAAATAAATAGAAATAAGTAAATAAAGCAAAATACATATCCTACATATTCTTTAGATATAAGGGGCAGTTTGTTTGCAGTTTTAAAGATGCATTTAAAGGTGTCACCAAGGTGGAACAAAATGATAAAAAAAAATATGGCCTATTAAGAATATAGTAATGTGTGAAAACAGAAGTGAGGTGGATTACACACCTGTTTAAACACATACATTACCCACAATCACTACCGTCATGCATTTGCATGCCCACAGGAGTAGACTCAGAGGGACACTTGAAAACAACTCACAAACAAACACTAATTAACCAAGTTCTTCAAAATGATCACTGCACTGGAATAAGCATATCTGAGAACTTGTTCAAAGCATCTATGATACAGTTGAGGCACCAGCTATGCAAATGTAAATTATGCTCCTGTCAAAAAAGAAGAAGTAAATCCAATCACATATTGAGGATATTACTGTGCTATAAAATTGTGTGTGTGTGTGTGTGTGTGTGTGTGTGTGTGTGTGTGTGTGGGGGGGGGGGGGGGGGGGGGGGTATTAAGCTAACAAATCAACAAACCCGCAGGCAACACGAAGAGACAGTATACAGTAGAGAGTCAACTTCTCAGACCTTTCTACAGTTCTACGGTGACTGTAGATGTAGGAAAGTGCATGGGACCAATAGTGATGAAAATCAATTCTCAGTTCAGGATGTTTCCCTTCGTGTGAGGGTGAAGGCTGTTGAGGAATCAATGAGTGCCATAAAAACTCTCCACGTGATGGAGTAAGTGCATTGCTCACTAGTGTCCACACATCACAATGGGGGGTAATAACTTCAGGTTCAGGCTAGTTCTGCAGCAAAGTTCTGTGGCGTAACGCAAATCTAAGAAAGTGTTTTTGAGATTGATTTATATGTAACTCAGTCCTAGTTGAAACAAACTGTGCACAGACGTCAACAATTTATCTTACTAATGAGGCCAGTAATCAAGCTGTAGTCAACTGCTCTGGAGTCAAAGGCAGTGTTTAACCCATGAAAACATGATCATTAAGCTAAAACTAACCTGTGTCATAATGACATAAACCCAACTTATTCATTTATTCATTATCCTAACCGCTTAGTTTTTTTTTGTTTCTTGTTTGGTATCACTGTTTAAGCCATTAACAGCAGGATAAAGGCTCATAATGACTTTGAAAACCCCTAAACAAGGTGGAAATGAACACACACGTCAATATTAGTAAACGTAACATTATGAATCACAAGCTGACCAAAAATCAGTGCTGCTCCTCAAGCTCAAGGCATCCTTTTAAAAAATTTACAACAAATTGGATGGTGTCCAAACAACAATCACTTATCACTAGGATGTAACCAAGGGAAATATAGGAGAAAATGCTAACATCGCTCACCAGCAGCTGGAGGAAGTAGAAACTCCAAACTCGCCTTCAAACAATAACAAGAAGCTAAAGGCTAAGCTAACCGACCTGGCGAGGATGAGCAGAGGCTGCAGTGTTGTGCTGATTGGTCTCCCTGAGGGAATTGCACATCCACACAGTTCTCCTGCAAGTAAGCTTTGAGTCAAGAAATCTACTCCTCTGGCCACAAACTGAACCAGACTCACTGTAGTGTGAGCCTCAAACCAAAGTCCAGGGAAAAACCACGAGTCGTTAACCAGTGACCTGGTCAGGAGGCTCAGAGGAGAGGTATGCTACTATACCAGGGTCATTCATTCAGAGTTTATGAAGACAACTCCTGGATGTGCTCAACCAGAGAAGGGAATATTGGAAAGTGATGTCCCTCCCGTTCCAGGAAGGGACTGAAGCCATCTCTCCTGCCTGGCAGGCTCCTGTGTGGAGCGCCGGTCAGGGACTGAGGCAAGGAGTTCCTCCAAGCATTAAGTAATTCTTCCTGACTGTTTGCTTGATTAGTTCTGGCGATTAAAATGATAACTGTACCTGAAAACCATCAGTGAGTGCTATATGCAAAAATGTATGTATATATATATATATATATATATATATATATATATATATATATATATATATATATACGTATACATATATATATATATATATATATATATATATATATATATATATATATATATATATATATATATATATATATATATATATATATATATGTATACGTATATATATATATATATATATATATATATGTATACGTATATATATATATATATATATGTATACGTATATATATATATATATATATATATATATATATATATATATATATATATATATATATATATATATATATATATATATATATATACGTATATATATATATATATATATATATATACGTATATATATATATGTGTGTATATATATATATATATATATATATATATATATATATATATATATATATATATACGTATATATATATATACATATATATACGTATATATATATATACATATATATATATATATATATATATATATATACGTATATATATATATATACGTATATATATATATATATATATATATATATATATATATATATACACGTATATATATATATACGTATATATATATTTATATATATATATATATATATATATATATATATATATATATATATACATATATATATATATATATATACGTACATATATATATATATATATATAGCTCTTTCTGTCCCACAAATCAGTAACATGACAGTGTCTTTCTTTTCTGACTAAAAAAAGAAGCTGAAAATCTATAATTGTAAACAATGTTTCACAGTGAAATAACAGAAAATTGGGCAAGATTTTACAAAACAATGCAACAACATGACAATTTAACAACTGCTATTAAAAGCATCACCCATAATGAGTAATACAACATTTTAATCTCAAAATCAATCCGTGTAAATGAAGAAATAATAGATATCACAGAGATACATGAATTCTTATATGTGCTTATTTTACATTTCATGGCATATTGCAAACACTTATAGTGCCTCAGAGATGACATTTTGGAAGGTTTTTGAAAGAGCAATTTGGGCTTCCAGTACTTTCTGAATCCATTTGAAAAGCTTGCGATTGCTGTCACTATCAATGGGTGACTTTCACACTTAAAAAAGAAACACATAGACTTCACCAAAAGCCATCATGTCTGAGTGATGCAGCATATTGCAACTTAGGTCTACTAAGATGGATGTGACATTTTCTTCTCGAACATGCTGAAAGACAGAGATTTTCTTTTCTTTTTTTCTTTGCTCATTTCTATTCCATAGTCTCATTATCTATCAGTAGAGAGCAGACTTGTTGCACATTTAATAGCCACTGGGTTGAACTGTGAAAGCGCACGTTACGTAGTCATAATGTCGGCCATATTATTTTTCTCCCTTATCTGTCCAACTGGAAAAACAGCTGAAGGGCATACAATTTTAAAAATTCTCTTTAAACCCCCGAGCTGGTTTGGGCCATGTCCACTCAGACTCACAGAGTCTTACAATTACATTTGGCATGGTCAGAAACCAAGAAAAAAACACAGAAGAACAAGGAGGAGTGCACATTACCAGGTGAAGTTAACTAAATTGCAGACCATGTATTTCAAATGTTTGCATTTTCTCCCTTCCTCCACATTACAACCAGTGTTTTTGTGCAGAATTTTGGAAAACCTATGCTGCAGCAGCAAGGATACAAAGTCCTTAGCCTCACATCTGCCTTTCTAAAAGGATCACAGATCATATCAGTTTAGTTTAATTTTTCATGGTTCAGTTGGAAAATATTTCCTATATGAATGCCCTCAAACCAAACAACTGGATAAATGGAGTATAAAATTTAAGATATCATGATTGAACAGCCACACAAGCTGTTCACTCTGTGAATAGACACCCTAAAAATGATTCATTCTAAAAGGATGTGTAACATTATGAGCACATTTTCTACTTAAAGGCTTTCTATATACATTCACTGCACCCTCATATGTAACTCCATTGACTGGCAAAGCAGAAAAGTTTAAATTTCTCTCAAAACAAAAGTCTTTTCATGTAGGGAGAAACCTCACTATGATGGTTTTTAAGTTAGCAAAATGTGCTCAAATGGCAAGCTTCAGCTCACTGGCTTACGGGCTTCTGTGTGGTGATACCATATGGTGTTTCCTAATGAGGAGGTTCTTGGGTGCCGGTGTCGGTTTTCTACTTTCACTTCCTCTCCCCACAGGAAGGCGTCCCTTCCCAACTCATAAAAAATTCTCTGCACATTGTTGCCCCACTTTTGTAAAAGAAAGTCTTTGGGAACCATTGAAGCTGTGAGTCTGTATCAGTCAATCTTTTGTGCACTGAGAAGCTTATTAACCAAGTTGAGGTATTAAAGAAAGATTTAAGATATAATCAGTTTTCTAATCTAATGTACTATGGCTTGGTTTATTGTCAACGCCTAACCTAACTCAGGCAAATATCATGCGCTGATTTCATATCATTGGGTGGCTTTTTATTTTTATTTTTTTGCCTCTTCATGGTTCAGTTCCATTTAAGAATAAAAAAAACAAATATTGGCACCTGTATGATATCAGTATCAATAGTTATAAGTCAGTGGTTTTCAATCTTTTCAAGCCAGGACCCCCCATAATAACCTACATCAGTAATTGTGACCCCCATCCCACGTGAAAACTGAATGGTAAATTGTGTGATTTCAAATTAGTCCTTCTGCTGCCATCCTCCAAATGTAAAGCTGGAAAACTTTCAGAATCTTCATAAATGAGAAATAAAAAGTTGATTTTGGTGGATTCAGTTCCCCACTGTGACAAAAAGATCAAAATCAGCTTATGTCGTGGAGATAATGCCAGACTCAGATTTTTTAAATGACAACTTTGTTGTTATTTCTTAAAGTGTTAATAAAAAAAAGTGAGGTGCTAATGTCACAGATGTATCTCTGCACACACACACACACACACATTTTGCGTATCTACAGTATAAAGTTAGTGAGTGTCTCTTAACCAAGTTAAATAGTCGTGTGTCCCAGCCAAAAAAAGACAACCCTATGATGCTCTGAATACTTGAATGGTCTTCATCTGTCTACTGGTAAAGCAAACAAAGCTGAAAACTGAGTTCTTTAATCTTAACATTTTAGTGCTTTAAATGGATTAAAAAACAACCCAACATCAGATTTATAACTAACAATCCATCTTAGACTTTTCCCAAATCATCCATTTTCTTTCGGTTCTTTGTGTTCTTACCAAGAAGACGACCCTCAAATATTACATTTCACCTTTTGAAAATGGCAGGTGAGAAACACTTCCACCAACCAACCCCAAACTAACCCTTACCCTAACCCACCCCGTGTTCATAAATAAACCAGTTTAATAAATGACTCTGCTCATTTAATGTTTAACCAGATAATTATGCAGTGTGTTGCAGAGCTGAGAGCTTGGTAGCAGAGCAGCTCTTGTTTTTGCTTGCCAATGGGCTGCTAACCCAGCCATGACATGGTGTGCTGCTCATCAATCTTAATGAGATGATGTTGAGTTAGAATTGATCATGACTAAATGCATGTGTAATAGAGAGTCTTGTCTTTGTTTATCTCTTTACCTGCATTTACATGCAACCAAGGATGTTATGCCAAAACCTGGTAATGAGAGGCAGCCTTGTGTCCATCAATCAACATGTTCATATATATATGAGAGAGGCTTTGTAGGATTCAGATGAGGACAGAACTTCTAGGAACATGTAAATTACCTGGCTAATGGCTCTGAAACATAAATTGGCCGCAGATGATTTTATGCGTTCATGTTGAACACATAAAGGCAAAGTGCCAGGCTTCAAAGAAATCCAAAGTCAGGCAGGCATTATTAACCGGTCAGCACTACAATAAAGTCTTTTGTTCAACACTCAATCTTGCTTCATTTACAGAATAGCACAGTCTAATCAAGTGATAGTACCAATATTATGTCACAATCTCTGGAATGTTTTTCTGCAAATATAAACATGTAAAAGTTTACACCTATAACTGGACTATAGAAAATCAAAAGTTTTCTTCACTTAAAAGAAGGGTCTGAAAGGGATCCACACTTGGCCAACAAAAACTTCAATTTTGCATGGTACCAAATACAGGAATCGTGTAACTAAAAAAATATAAGACAAACAGCTATTAGTCCACAAATCTGACCAGTAAATATATAGTCACAAACTCAATTATTATTATTATCCAAACTGTTCAGTTAAAATATTCCAAAGGAACAATTTAAAATCTTGTCATTCTGAAAACCTGAACATGACATACTAAGCCTGTTTGGCACTTCTCCATTCTTTTGGTTTCATGTACTGTAGCTCATTTCTGTCATCTACCTTGTTTCTGCTGTGCACAAGGTCTGCAAAGTTACAAAGCCTCAAGTTCCCACCAAAGGAACTCATTCTGCCCTGCAGAATACACTGTTCCTCAGCTATCTGAAACACTTTGTAGTCCAGGCTTTTCTTCCTTCACTCATCAACATCCCTGCCTATAGACTAGTTGGCACACCCCAAACAAAAGAATGAGAATGCCTCCCTGGGCTTTTTCACAAGGGGGACCTCAAAGAGACAGGAGCTACAACAGAGAATTTCAGACAAAAAGCAACAAGAAGCTCTGCAACTATGTAAAACAATGTTTTAAAGTCTTAAACTTGTACAGTTAATATGTATTACATGGACACTTCCCAAACATCTGATGCAGCAGGAGTTACTGTTAAGTATTTAAACTTCTCCAGGTTAGCAACAACAAATTTTACATATAACCATCAAATATGCACTTTTTTTGTTTTAATGACACAATTCTCACAAAGCTTCTTACATACTCCATGTGAAGCAAGAACTTTATAATTGTCCTTGAAGCTGCTGAAGAACAAGATGAAAGTTCCTTCTCATCTGGTCCATTTGTACTCCATGAGACAGGGCAGGGATAGCTGCAGGGGGTGATGGTCTGTGTGTCTATGTTGAATGAACAATAAATTTTACTTTACAAATATTATACTCACAAAGACAGTGGGGCAATGTGGGGTTCAGTTGTATTACCCAAGACTTTGTCCACATGTCGGAGGAAGGCAAATTTAATCTTCCAATTCCAACAGTTGCTCTTCCTCCTGAGCTACAACCCTCCAAGTTCTCTAAAAGTCTCAATTATGATCCCTTACGTTCTTAAATGGGGACATCCATTTCAAACGTGGTCATACATCGTCATCTTCATACTTCCATGCATCTTTCATGTTGCTATTGTTCAGTCAGTTCATCCACTAGTGGTAGTGTTGAGTTTGGACTTCATGTTTTCACACTGGTTGATCCAAAAAAATGCATCAGTATAAACTTATTTACAACCTGCCAAAAACATCAGAAGAAGTAAAAGAATAAAACCACCAAATTTTCTGCTTTTCTCAACCTTCTTCTGTGTCTTCGTTACCCCAAGGATCCACTGAACACCAAAGTCTTGTGGAAGCGCCCAGAACCCTATTTCACCACCAGAGTGTCAGAACATAATGTCTGTGTCGCGGTCCACATGAGGATTGCATAATCGTGCATCATAGTTGGTGTAAGGCTCCTTAAAATGCTTGAAAACACTGCTTTAAAGTGAACAATAAACCAGCAAATCAAAAAGCTGGCGCTATTCAACCACGTCTCACGTGCTGCTCTTTATTTCTTTATCGTGATAATAGAATATTGTTATTATAGAATAGTGTTGTGTCAAAACAATAGGTTACAACACAGCCTGGTTTCCCTCCTCCAAGATAAATGCACATTTTCCATGGTGTCATTTATTAAGTGAAAGTGTCTCACACCTAACGGCTTGGTGCTGGTGCCCCCACAGATGAAGAAATGATGACATTTCAGAGTATAATGCATCCGAAGTGGACATGTAGTCTTTTACTAGTGAAAATCAACCGGACTTTGGTTTTCATCAACTGGTTGATAGTTGAACTGATCTCCTGCCTGAAGGATCCACTCTGCTCTAGATTAATGTGGTTTCAAAGAAGCAAATGGCAAAAATAGAAACAATGTGTATTTTAGAGAAGCGGAAAGCTGCGATGCTTCTGAGATGCTTCAGAAACGCATCGCAGCACACTTGGTAAAACCAGTCCTTTCTACTAATGTTGTGGCTATCAGCTGTGAAGGCGCAGTGCAGCCGCACCGTGGTTCTTCTGCATTTAGTGGATCCCAAGGGTTATGTGCCTTTCATTTGCTGGTTTCTGCATCGCTTCCTCTTCTTCTCTAGTTTCTTACATTTGCCATTTGTTTTTGAGCTATACAACTCAACACTGCCCCCGTCATCTCAGGTTACCACGTGGAATGACGGGGGCAGTGTTGCTCTGTTTTCTGCATAAAGTGGCGGATAGTTAAGCCACTTGAAAATGGACCGAATCATGGCACCATGTCAGTGTCATGCACAAAATCAGAATACTGATCATGGTCTGTTATTTGGTTTTTCAAATGAAAAAAAATGACTATGAGCAGTGACTGGTTATCAAAACTCTGGGAAGTTAAGCGTATCTAACATGTGGTGTAAACTTGTTCTGCAATTTCAACTGCATTTCTCTACCAGTTGTAGTTAAGCAGTAATCAAAGAGCAGGTCCAAAAACAATCTATTTCAATTTCCTATTTGCAATATGTCAGTTGCCATTGGTAACACATAAAGGTCTCTATAAGAGCACATTAATGTTTGATGAGGAATGATTGAGAATTCTTAGCAAATGCCTTCCATGTTGCAGCTATAGATTAAAAATATGAGCAACGATATAAAAAAATTAAAAACTGCCAAAAAAAAAAAAAAAAGAAAATAAAACAGGAAGGTCTCAGTTGATGGAAGAATTACCACTTAGCCTCTCCACAGTGAACTTTAGCTGCGTCTAGCACACACAGATGCATTTTTACACCCCCACACACCCACATGCACACACACAGGCACAGAAGGTTTGTGCAAGTGTATATTACATGTGCTTGGAGCAAATCGCTTTCAACTGCAGTAGGTTGACATTGTTCAGCACCAAATGTGAACAAATTAAATGAGGCAATTAAATAGTGAAATAATTGCGTTGATAATTGCGACCTGATATGCCAGCAGCAATCATAATGAAGCTGCCACTCTGCTCAGCCAGCTTAGTAATGTTCCACAAGCAGCCACGAGATAGCACAGGAGTGTACACATGATGCGACGCTTAGCTTAAAATTAATTTTCTAAAAAACAATCCCCTAACTGTCAAAGTGAAGGTCCTGTAGGCCTGTGTATGATGTGTAAATCACTGTGTTTTCTGTGTTTGAGTGCAATATATAGAGAATGTGGGACAAAAGGAGTGAAAAAACTGACAGCAAGATCTGAACTAATAAACAGAATTAAGGATGGGATAATCAGGATAAGAGAGACACACACACATTGACACAAGAGGTGAAAAAAAATATGAGAGGAAGCAGCCTGGCAGAAAATTGAGACGGTCGGCCATTTTCGAGTCTCCCTCATCCCTCTGGGTTTATGGCCCGTGAAGCCTCCTGTCATTGTGACTCACCAGAAAGTCCGGTTAACAGGGCCTGTCCTTGCCCCACCAGCACAACAGATATTCCTCTTCATCATTAACCAATCTTAGAGACACCAGAGAGCATGAAGGAGGTGTGGAACAATATCAGAGCAAACTGTAGTTACAATAAAAACATCCAAAATACAAATAAACATTTGAAAAAAGAAAAAAAAGGAAAAATCAGAAACCCACTGTGCTGTTAATTGCATCATGCATGCCAAAGTTTTATGGCTTCTTGTATTTCATCATTTAACTATTAATCAGTTTGGGGATCAAAGGGTTTATTTAAAATATAGTTATATTGTGTGATGCAAAATCAGCACATTTTTTTCTATTTTTATAAATGGGGACTTCTTATGACAAGAAGCAATTATCAATGTAATATGCAAGTTCCACCAAAGAACATAATTGTTAATCAATAACATTTCTACAATGGGTATTTTTCTTTGTTTGTTTTTTTTAACTCATCCTAAACCGGAAAGTCATTCTGAGTCTTAGCTAAGGTCTTTACAAGCCTGACTTTAAAGGAAAATGAAAAACCTTTAGGATCATAAAAACATGAAGGAAAGAGAACCAGCAACCTCCTTTCCTTTCCTCCCCAGCGTTTGTAATACCTCCATGAGCTGCTGACTTAAGAGCTTCTGTCAAGCTGACCTCACCTTCTTAGACTCTAAAGTGTGGCACACTGTAGGCATCCTCATCAGTGTGAATGAGCGGCTATTCAATCATTTCTGAACTACTCACTTGATCTTTTACAGGAAACTCACACTGTTGAGAAAACATTTCATAATCAGTTACATTTAAAATGTCTGTTGGAATAGTGGTTAGCACTTTGGCCTCACTGCAAGCAGGTCACTGGTTTGATCCTCAGCTAAGGCGAGGCTTGGACAGTGGCCTTTCTGTATGGAGTTAGCATGTTCTCCCCAGGTATGCGTGGGTTCCCTCCAGGTACTCTGACTTCCTCCCACCATCCAAAGACAGGTTAATTGGGTTAACTGGTTACTCTAAATTGTTCATAGGTGTGAGTGTGAGCACGAGTGGTTGTTTATCCCACAATGGACTGGCGAGCTGTCCAGGGTGTACCTTGCCTTTCGCCCAAAGCCAGCTTGGATAGGCTCCAGCTTCCCTGCAACCCTTCATCAGACTAAGCGGTTAGGATATTAGTCAAAGTTCACTGTAATCAGAATTTATAGATGAGGGTACGATGGTGAAGTTAACTGACTGACAAAACAAGTTATTCACATGGCTTAACTGCTTCTTCAATAAAGGTGCAGAGCAGAAATTACATTACTGTTGATGTTGGACTCCCCTAAATAACATTGATCAACTAAAAAGACAAAAAGACAAGAGTCATTTGAAGGAATGAATAAAAACGGACTCTTTTGTGTTTAGACATTTTGAAACAGGCCAGGAAAAAAGCTTGACCTTGTATTGTTTCATTACACATTGATACAGTAAATATGGGATGAAGTATTGTGTTGCAACAATTGTTCAGATGTTATGAATGCATAAAATCCTTTGAGATTAGGGTGTCATAGCTGGTCATGCTCATTTTGTCAAAGCTATAGTCAGTGCCAGTTGGGTAGGCATTGTCTAACCTGACCAACCAACCGCCTCACCCAAGTTTTCTCTACGGTAGAACAAGAATATTACAGTAATTGCATTTGCCAGAGGAGAGTTTTTGAAGTGCTTGATGTGAAAGATGTTGAAGACAATCTAAAATTTCAGAGTAACTCACATCTCGCTCGGCGCTACCTCCATCACCCTTGCCGTGCCTTTGCAATAAACAACCTGGCCTTGAAACTCTCTGTTTTCAAGCCTCCCACTTTCACACTCTCTCAATCTCCTCTCCTGTCACAGGGGACTCGGCCAGTCAGCGCTGGCCAACCGCCTTGCAGTCCCACTCTGTTTATCTGTTTGTAATCACTGCCTTTCCTCTGCAGGGACAAATGGAATCCAATCAGTCTAGCTAAAGAATGACAGGGTCACGGGTCTGACTTACTGGTCACATATCTATTTGTCAGTGATGTCAATGTTGAGGGGTGGCCCAGCATGTAGCTGGTACAACAGATCAGTTTGGTCTGTCACTGATGGCAAAAAAGGGCGAGTAGGAGAGACAGCAAGATGCAGAAGAGAGAAAGTAGAAGATGTTTAAACTGGATTATTAGACAAGATTGATGAAACTGTTGGAAAATGGTGTGTGGATAAAGCACGAATACTTTTGTGGGAGAGGAACATCTGGACAGAAAAAAAAAGTACAAAGTTAGATACAAAACAACTCAGCCAGCTTATTTGCATGTGTAAGCAGGATTCTCATCGTAAAAGTGAACCGTTACAGGAGGGTGTGAAAGCCCCTTCTGAGACCATCTCAATATGACCTCCATTAACAACATCTAGGGTACCTGAGTGTGAAATGAGCAGTGGGTGCATGTGTGTGAAGGGGATTTTACCTCACAATAAAAAATGATTTTTCTTTTATTCTAAATGATAAATAAAACCAATCAGACTCTGTATTTGATCTCATCTGTCCTTGTATTTACAATGGACTTGTACGCCACTGTAGCGATCTTGGCCTCCCAGGATTAAAAACATTCAACTGGATTAAACAATAGTTGTTATTTCTTTCTCTGCAGTAAGACTGATCCACACAGGACGAGTAGAGAGTGACCATTTGACCCAAGAGGAGGGGTGACACCCCGAGATTTACACCTTTACTCCCTACAGAATGCAGCTGTGTCAACACGAAGGATTAAAGCACATCTAACAATTTATGGTCGCAGGTCGGGGAAATGCCGAGAGTCGCATCTGACCAAACCCTGGTTCTTGTCAGAAATGACACTTCTAAGCCAAAAGACGAGACTCCAGGGCACCAGAACAACCCCTCCCCTGACGGAGAAGGAGACAGAAGGAATCCAAACTTCTTTCCCCAATTGAAGGAACTGATCTAACTTAGTCTAAAAGACTGTGGTTAATTGTTTTGGTTGAATCTCTTATTTTCAATTATTTTATCTTGATATGTAATGTAATTCTTTGAACTGATCACACACACACATTAATCATGAACACTGCAGTAAATAATTGTTGAGTATGTTTTCCAAGCTTCAGACTTCTCTTAAGCTACTAATATGAATTAATAAAATGTGAGTTTTCTTTTTTAGGATCACCCAATGAGGACGAGTCATGACAATTAATTAATCCACCTTTAATAAAAATTACATGTAGCCAATCTTTTCATGTGTGAAAGTAATACTATAAAATGCTTTCCTTCGCCAGCAAACGAGGAATCTGCATAACTCTGAAAGAATGTGATTTGATGTGTATTGCGGCAGACAAATCAAGGAGTTGAAAGTATCCTGTTCACATTAATGAGATGCAGAGGGAAGGAACTAGAGCTGACCTGATTGGATAAGGTTGGTCAGCTTCTGACAGAAGCAACTCATGATTGGCTGGAAGTTCGAAAGGCGGGTCGGTTTAAATTAGACTGGCAGTCCAACTTCCTGAGCTTTTTCTCCTCCTGAGTTTTCTTTACTTTTTCGTCTCCTCTTAAAGTTTCTGCTTTTCTTTTGTCCTCTGTTTAGTTCTTTAGCCTTTCGTCTTTTTTTTTTCTTTTTGTTATTTCATTATAAGTTTTTACCTCTCCGTTCTTCCGAACGGGAGAAAGTACAACAAGTGTTTATTTGTAACCAGTATTTTTCCCGAGATCAGTAATTAACTAGAACCGTAGCTCCAACTTTTTCCATTACGTCTTTACACGTAAAATCTGGAACTATCTATTTTTGGGACAATCTGGATCATCATCACACCGCTCTGGAACTCCGCTGAACGGATCCAGAAGGCCAGAGTAGCTGCGTAGACCTACATCTTCTGACGCTCCAGGGATCCAATTCCCCCGGAAACGCGCCGAATAGGGGACCAACCACCCGCTTCGACCCACATTCCGGATTCAGCGTTCAAAGTAGGATCTGATAGCGCTCTGACATTTGTGATGTCCCAAACCAGTACATCAGATTCTAATTAAATAATTAAATTCGAATTCTTATCCAAATTTAGAATTATTGAACACGTTCTTGTCAAAGATTTAAGTAAGATAATCATCCCGATTTATTTGCTTAATTCCAAACAGTTTCTTCCTGCTCCATCTCATTTAATTAATCTCAGCGTTCTTTATTAATGTTATAAATGAAATTCCATGTTGACAAATTCATCATACCATCTCACCAATAACATCTCTCCATCATTGCTCATTTTCACTGCTGTATGTTTACCATCATTGTAAATAAATATGTATAATCAATTCATCCGTTATTGTCATAATTTCTGAATGCACGATTTCTGGTTCATTCGTTCTTAGGATTTACTCCTTGGAAGTGAGACTGTTTATTGAATTGAGTTTATTTCAGGTGTCTCATCCGCCTGAATTTTAAGTTAATTAAAGGTGATGAGTGGTGCTCCGAGGTAATTAATAAATTCATAATTTGTAGAGGCTATTCCGCTACACCACATATGTGCAGCACATAAGTATTTGACCGTGTCAAGGCAGCAGAGGTTAAGAAGTTCACAATTCTTTAGCCATTGGCAGCATTATAGGCAGTGAGCATCAATAATTAGCTCACTATGAGCAGTCAATATGCTCCCGTGAGATTTAGGAGGCCATAACCGAACACTTTGTGACTGCTCGCCCTGCTGACAGACCCCAAACAGGTCAATAAATCCTGCAGCACTGGGTGCCAGTGTACTACAACCACGCACGAATAAACAGTCAGAACATCATACAGATTTGTACTCTGATACCACTATTTTTCAGCTTTATTTAAATTTATTTATGAAAAGCAAGATATTGTATGGTTAACTCATTTTTGACTCGGGATACGCTGATCTAATATCGGTATCCGTCGCATATCTGAAGAAAAAGACTGATCTGTGAACTGACTGGCTGTGCTGGGAGACCCCCCATGTGTATTCTAATGTTGTGATTGTCTGAATTTGTGCTTTTTTGTATAAGAAGTGTGTGTGTTTTTTTGTCTCTCCAGACTGTGCCCACATGAGGCACAGCCTGGTGGTACCTGTTTTTGTGGCCTCTACTCGCCAAACTTTATGCATTACTGGCTCAGCCAGCTTCGAGGCCTCAGTCTGTCTGATCCTGTCTTCTTTGTTTTGTTGTGTATGTATGTCTGATCTTGAACGGGTTGTACTGGAACTGCAATTTATCTAATATTAGTGACAATAGGCCTGATCCACAGGCGCAGATCCATTCAGTGGAATTCTATGCGGTGCACTTCGAACTTCACTTTGAATGTCATGCTCTAATGATGTGCCATGCAAAGTTTGACAAAGTTTGTTTAAAAAAAAAGGAGTGAAACAAAGCATTAGTCATCTGTAACTTTTTCCACACTAATTCTGCCATAACATTCAATGGCTACATGCAAAGTAAATTTTCAGTCATAAAAAACTAATCAAGTATCTCCAGATATTCCACTCTAAGGAGTACACTGAGTTCATCCATCTAAATTCTTAACCGTTTGGTCCAATTCAGGGTCATGGGGAAGGTGGAGCCTATTGCAGGAATCACTGGACGAGAGGCAGGATACACCCTGGACAAGTCGCCAGTCCATCACAGGGCCACACAAAAAGACAAACAGCCATTCACACCTAGATACAATTTAGAATAACCATTTAGCCTAATATGCAGGTCTTTGAACAGTGGGAGGAAGCCCGACTACCCAGAGAGAATCCACGCATACACAGGGGAACATGCACACTATCACAGGTTAAACCTGCTGAGGCTCGAACCAGCAACCCTCTTGTGCAGCCATAAACTGACTTCATTGAAAAAATTTAGCAAATAGGAGGCAGTATAAAACAGCTCACTTTGAAAGAGATGAAGGAAAGAGGTTAAAAGTTTCCACCTAACACTGTGCAAGGAACAAAACAGAGAAAATATTGAACATCTTTGTTACGGATGGACAGCTGCTGTTAGTTGTTGGAGACAAGGAATTCCATCTGCTAATTAACCACCTGGAGCCACAGTACGACATGGTAAGCAGAAAACATTTGTCCGAGACGGCTCTACCTGAACTGCATGGTTAAGTGTGCAAATGCATGTTAGAGGACATGAAATGTGCCAAAACGATACGTTTAACAGCAAACATCTGGAGCTTCAAAAGTGAAAGTCCACCATGTGTCCACCATCCTGGATGAGGAGCGAGACAGACTGACAACCGAAAGAGCAGAAACGCTTGCTTTCCAAAGCAAGAACCTGAAAGTGATGCCTTAGCTTGAGAAACTTGAGAAATCTGCTTGAGTATGTCACCAACACCAAGTGGTGTGTGTGTGTGAAAATGCTTGACAAGTTGGAACAATGGGTATTTTTCAAACCAAGCTTGTGCAGCTATTCAACTGAACGGCTAGACCTTTGAAAAGAGCTAATTTCTGTTATTATTTTTGTTTGGTTTGTTTTTGTTTTTTGTTTTGCTTTCACGCAGCATACAAACCACATGGGGTGACCCCTAGTTTTTTAAGCAGACCAGAATAAAGTTCTTTGGTCCACACCACCTTTTTTTCTCACATTACAGATTTGAGAAAAAGGTCACAAAGATCAATACCATACTTTTGTTTTTCCTTCTGTTCAGACTAATCCCATTTGACATCACATATCTAACATGATCCGGTGTGTCTGTTCTGATTTAACAAATTCAATAATACAGATCAGATATAATCAAATGTTTTAACAATTTTGAAAAAGATGTGTCTGTGATGGACTGGCGACCTTTCCAGGGTGTACCCTGCCTCTCGCCTGATGATTGCTGGGATAGACTCCAGCTTCTCTGCAATCTTTAATTGGAACAAGTGGTTAAGACAACGGATAGATGGATAAACAAATTGTGTTGTGCCATGATTCAAAACCAATCCTGAAGAACTTATGTTTCCTAAACATTTGGGTAGGATGACTTTCTTTTTTTTTTTTTTCATTACTCTTTTTCTTTCATGTAATTATTGTGCTTAATTACATCAATTTGCATTTCAATGTAGATATAAATCATGAGAAATGGTACTTGAACAGAAAAAAAGAGATAAAAATTAGACCTGGACTTCAATGGGGCCTTGTTCATAGTGTCAGATAAAGGTAATATGTAAGTTTATTTCAATGTTATTTACCAAATAAACAAAAAAAAGTGATCTGGGCGTAAAAAATAAATGCAGTTTTATAAAAAACCATGCTTGAAGGGACACAATTCTTTGTTAGAGTATCCTCTAAATGACCTCTGAGGTTTTTATTTATAATTAATTTGCTTTGCAAAGTACAAAAAATATATATATTTACTGTACATGTATCTGAAAGATTCATGTTCTTACAGGAAAGTTACGTTAAGGTCAATCCCGTGAGGTCTCAGACTGGTCATTTAGTGCAACAGATGAAGGCAAGCACACATTTGAGAGAAAGAAAGAAAAAACCCTCACTATACTTTTAATACCAACATTCCAAGACAAGGCTCAATGAACAACCCAAACGCAAATTTCACTGGGCACTGAATCAAAAACAATTATTTCTGTCATGAAATGCAGGGCCCAGAAAGGCAGCCATTCAGTCGACGTGCAGGTTGGTGTGCAGGAAGAGGTGGTGTCATATTACACTGATAAAAGAAGAGGAACAAGATAACACTGAGTGACTTTACAGGAGTGAGAAAAGTAAGGTGTTATCACATCATTTCAAATAAGAAACTGAGGTAGGCAGGGATAAAGAAAGGGAGAAAGGACAGCAAAAGAAAGGGGAAAATGAAGGGAAAGATGGTAACAATGAACAGAGAGGTTTGGTAACCAACAGACATGAAAGGGGGACTGTTAAAATGAATGGTGATGACAGATTAGCAAGGCGACAAAGAAAAACAGAGGCAGAGGAAGAAAGAGCAGCATTTTCTGATGAAGATTGAGAGACACGGATAGAATGAAGCAAAGACAAAGTGTAGCACATGTCATATGCACAATAATTCAAAGTGCTTTACATAAAAAAAAAAAAAAAAAATCAAAAGGATTACAAATGTTGTGGGAAAAAAAAGTCAAAATGCAAAAATGACCAAATAAATCCTGAAATTAAATTAAAAGAATTAAAAGGGCAATGAGTTAAAAGTTGCAATGCAGATTTTATGCACTGGTGCATGACAAAAGAAATGTTTTTAACCTTTATTTTAGTGTCCCACCAGCAGCATAACAGCTGAATGCTGCTTCTCCATGTTTAGTCTGGACTAGTCTGGACTCGTTGACCTGAGTCTTTTAATTTAAGAACTCAATTTGGTTTATACTCTCTGAATATATCACAGATGCATTATGGGCCTAAATCATTCTGGGATTTGTAAACCATCAGCAGGGTTTGGAAATCTATCCAGTGACTGACTGGAAGCCAGTGGAAACGTTCTAAAGCTGGTGTGACGTGTTAAAGCTCTAGCTGCAGCATCTGGATGAGCTGCATGTTTAGTGCCAGTCTTTTTAAAAGACCAAAATAGTGAATAGAAATAAGAGAGAAAAAAAAAAAAAAGAGTTAAATAGGATCCTCCGTCCTGCATGTTTAAGATTTTTTTTTTTTTTTTTTTGAGGAAACCTGAAGAGACAGTCAAAAATGTCAAATAGGCAAATCATTTTTTTGAGAATGATGCTTTGATAAAAAAATTAAAAAAGAAAGAAAGAAACTTAAGATCTAAATATGTATCAGATTTGTCCCTCCTCTAACACAGCAAACTGAACCCTTGTATTATGTTGGAAAAAAAAATCACATTGATTATGCTGCGGGTCATTTTGACCCACACTCTGAAAATCTACTCACAATATTAAAAGAATCTAGTTCAACCAATAACTTTTTTCAGATCATGGAAACATTTAGAACAGAGACATTCAATTTAACTACAGCACCATATTTAACTGGGAAAATCACCATCAGATTCTCATAGAGGTGAGGTTTGTCTGTGAATGATACGACTGAGCACGGCAGACCAGATGGTCATTGTGGACTGCGAGTTGTAGATCTCCCAGATATACTTCAAGAAAACACTTTTTTTTCCTGTTTTCCTTTCTTTTTTATTGACAGCCATGCACTGGAGAATGCCATAAATCCTTGTGTATTTCAGCCTACAAAGTAATATAAAAGGATAAAACTATGACACTCGAAGACACCACTGTTTCCAGTGCTGTTTTAGGACAAATAAAATTTTCCATCGTGTTCCAACTTTTTTTTTTTTTTTTTTTTTTTTTACAATCAAAAGAAACTTTTTTTTTTCTCTCACTTCCTAATGCCACGGTAAATACAGACGTTTTAGTAAATGACAGAAGTTGCATCTCCAATCGTAAGCTTGTGTATATTGCCATCGCTCACAATTTCAGCTTTGATTAGATTAGTGAAATGCTTTGAGTCTCAAAGAAAATGCATCCTGCTGGAAGGAATATAGGTATACAACTGCTTTGATCAAGTGATACAAGTACAAATGAATATTGATATACTAATAAAACAAATCAAAGTGAAGATGAAGTGCTCTGTAGTTCAAAGCCAGAGAAGATTGGTAAGAAGCCTTGTAGTTTGGCTAAAATGTAATTAAATAAAATGTTTACTCAAATATCAAAACAAGCTTTGGGTCAAATATGCACTGCATTTTAGAGTCTATACTCCACATATATATAAAGTACGCTCACATGGAGAATCAAAATCAGGTCACTCATGCTAATTCATCCATTATTCAAAGGGATCTGAGCTTTGAATTAGAATTTAGGTTTGTGTCTTCATTAGTGATCCAGCAAGGTTAAAAACCCCACTAATTCTCTCTACAGTCCTGGCTTCCATGAAAATAAACTGGCAAGAACCATCAGGAAGGAAAAAAAAAAAAAAAAAAGAGTTTCTTCCAAAACTCAGACATCAGAAACAGTGACACTCCAAACAGCTGACATGGCAGAAGGTGTGAGACCCAAAGGTATGACGTGAATAACAATGAAGCCTTCACAAGGCAAAAAAAACTTCGACTGACAGAAGGTCTTGGTTTTTGTTTTGTTTTTTCTTTGTTTACATTTGTTGGTTTGTTTGTTTTGTTGTAATTGATGCTGTCAGAAAAAAGAGCCTAAATTACTAAAATGAAAATAAAAAGAAAACATTTTATACCATGCTGTGTGATTTGCGAGTCTCAATATTTGCAGTCTAATAGCGAGCCGATGCAAAGCGCATGAGCATTTTTAACAGGTCATCCAACCCCACACAGAGCGTAGCAGATGGTGGTGAATTCCCCTACTGGACAGCCCAGACTGCCAAAGAACAGGTGACCTGCAGTGCAGACTCTGGATGAGAAGCAGAGCTGCACATGCAGTGCAGAAAGAGTCCAGTTTGTCTTCAGTGCACCAACAAAGGCTGTTGAGTCCCCAGACCCCTCTGTATCTGTCTTTAAGCCTATCCCTCTCCAAACAATTGTACTAATTCAGGAGGTGACGCAAAAAATTTTGCAGTAACAATGACTATTATGACCACTCAGAGCATTATTAGAGGAACAAATGTCATGAAGGCAGCTATAGATCCCCCTGATTAAAACAATGGTAAACTCAAAGAAACCAAGGGTGTATTTTTATGAAAAAAAACAAAGGGAGGTCTTGTTAAAAATAACTAATTTAAATCTGTTTATGGTTTATTCATCTTTAACACATGGCTTCATAGACAGTTATTGTGAGCGTGGCTGGCCTGCCTGCAGTCCAAATCTCTCCCAATGAGAACGACGACCACCATGGAATGAGGAGGTTCTGAAGTTTTGGGTTCAGACAGCCTTCTCTTGTCTGTTATACAAATGTATGAGGAGCCTGTAAAACTAAAAAGAAAATCATAGATTGAAGGGTTTGTTGCCTTTTAAAAACTCAAAAACTTATGGAAAAAAAGAAAGATTTTTGAAAAAAACAGAAATGTCTTCTCAAAGTTTCTGTGCAATATTGCCAAACAAATGTGTGTTTTCTTTTTTTTTCTGTCTTTGTTTTTTTGTGCAGGTCAGCTAAGTTCCTATATAAAATAAGACTTAAATTGTACTCATCATGAAGAAAAAAAAAAAAAAAAAAAAAACTGTAGATCAAACTTGTATAAACCTTTACAAAGAGCAGTTTAGGCATATAAAAGGTAGGCTGGCATTCCAACAATCCCAAAGGTAGAAATGTCTGTGCAGCCTCCACTTCATGTCACAAAACAAAAAAACTGGATTCTGTATCAAAAACTTTACCTTGTAACAAAACTGACAGAAAAAAACTATAGATATTAAGATTTTATATGCACACATTCATACATTTCAAGTACAATATAAAATCACACCACCCTGCCCTCTCATGAATAAGTTACTTCTTCAAATAATGACTCATCTATGCACCTTTTATTGCTCCTGTAAGTTCCTGCTGCTCCACATGATGCTCGTGTCTCATTTTGGTTTGTATGTAATTACAGTACAACTGTGTGTAAGGCTGGACTTTGCTTTGCATATTCAAGAGCATGAAAAGGTCTAACTCATTATCAGGAACTCATTGAAACACATAGAAATTTAAATGTTCAACCACAAAAAGGGTGTTAGTATAAGATTGGAGGATATTACAAACCTTTCAAACTCAAAATTGCAAAAGTAATACTATAATAATAATAATAATAATAATAATAATAATAATAATAATAATAATAATAATAGCAGTAAGTGGTTGAGACCAATAACATTTTCTAAGTTTTATTTGAAGACCGATCTTAATGAAGTAGCAGGATGTAGCATGATCTTTCAAGACTGGTAGAGAACTGTTTTTTCCGTGGTTCTTTGATTTCATTCATTATGATGCATCAGTATATTGTAAGTAAGATGAAGTGTACAGATATAGTCTTTTGCCCGATAAAGACATAAACATTTCTTCTCAAGAGTAGCTAACAAAAAATAATTAAAAAATGATAATAATATTTACCAAACATGCAGCTGGATTTAGGTTTGAGAAAATAGGAATCATCATCAAACAACATTTAAAGGGTGAAAAATCAAGCTGATCCAGTTCCTTCCTTGCATTGGGGATAGATCTGTAGCATCATCAGTTATCGGAATCTAGTGTTTGATGAAACACGACACCACAAGATTTTGTGGTTTCCATATTCCTAAAACAACTTGATCACATCAGTTTTGATACATTTAGAAATACTGTATGTATTTCTGTATTTCTATTTATTTGGATAGTGACGTATAAAATGTTACCTGCACACGTTTAAACACAGAAAAGATGCTTTTTCTATTAAGATCTGCATGTTGTAAATACATAATTATAAGAAAATGGCAAAGCATAATGATCAGATGGACCTTTTTGTTTTATTTTTAAGTGAAATGTCAGTCATAATGTATTTACTCAAAATAGACAGAATTTCATCATGTCTATTATGAAGAAACTGACACCGTTACTCATTAGCGGGTCTCCCTAATGAGAGTCAATAATCCGCAATCGTTATAAAGATTAAATATCAGAAAGGTTAGTGATCCATTTTGTCTGGGGAAAGGTGTGGCATTTAGAAGTGAAAGTCTAAAGCTCAATCAATCACAAAGCAACACCAGTTAAGTCATGACTTCAGGGAGACTGACAAAGGTTAAAAAGCCTGGTAAACAAGCAAAAAGACAGAAGGTGTGCCTTCCTCCGTCTTCAGTGACAACTCCAACTACGGTGGTGTCAGCTGAGATGTATCCGGCGTGACTGCTTAAGTCTCTATAGCACAGGTAGAAATTCCACAAGCTTCCCCTGCATCTGCACTTCACATTCTCATTGCAAATAATGTCAGTGAGAGTATGCTCTGAAAGCAGAAGTGCAAATGAAAATGAGAAAACACGCATTTCAGCATTCTCAGCAGACTAGAACATCTTTATGGATCACAACTTCTTATAAGCCACACTGTACGTGTAATCAACTCCCTGGCTTTGCTGGTCAGGCAAGCCATGACAAGTGAAGAGAAGCTTAGAAAAAGAGAAAACTGTGGATTTAGGATTATTAAAATTTTAAAGTTGATTGTGAACCCTCAACCACATATAGTCAGAGAAGTCTACAGTAGTCTGCCATTGCCAAAACTGGAGCAGGGAACCCCAGGATTTACTTCCTGGATGTAGGTGAAATATCCGCACTGCCCACAAAATATTTTTTACAACATAAAAAGTATGAGGAGTCAGCGTTGCAATAATACATACAAATCACTAAATACAAACACAAATGAACATACATAGGCTGGAACTGAAATATCAACAATGACCTTTTACAGAGTGTTTATTCAATTAACTTCGAGCGTTCTGTCCCTGATATTGATTCCCTAAGTAACCCTTACTAACATGCACACACACACACATGCATACATTCAAGCATGCATTGAACCATGCATTAGAGATTCAGGATGTGAAAGATATTAGACCGGATCACATATGACCTGCAATAACTTGAAGTTATTAGTTTCATTGAGGCAATAAAACCAGAACACTAAGGCTGGCAATCGCAGATGGACAAAGCAATGATCAAGTCTATAGGGCAGAACCACTCAACACCGGTCCTGGAGGACCACTGTGCTGCAGGTTTAGAATGTTTCCCTGATTCAAATCAATGGATCACTGTGCAGCAAGGTGTGCATTTGAGCAGGGAAGAATCTAAAACCTACAGGACATTGACCCACAAAGTCCTGAGTTGAATTACTCTGGTGTGGGGTTAATATTCCTGCTATCTATTCTTTTCTTTTCTACAGTCATTCAGGAGATACTTTTATCCAAAGCAACCTACATATGGGAGTGAGAACAACACACGCAAGAAATCAATCTGTAGAGGTTATCATAGGAAGGTGCTAGTGGACCACTGGAATCCAGTTGGGTGTAAGTGTTGCCAGACAGTGCTACAGGCAAAGATTTTTTTGTTTTGTTTTTTTTTTTTGTTTTGTTTTTATTGTCTCTCCTCCCCACAATAGTCTAAAACAATAAATCTGACAATGTTCGTTGCAAAGATCTTGGCTAAGTTCTGCAACTCCTCTGAGAAATGGCAGAGGTAAACAAAGTGCAAAGGGGCTCCTTGAAGAGCTGAGTCTTCAGCTTGCTCTTAAAAGTAGATCAGGACTAGAACAGTTTGGCAGGTCACCATGGCTACCATGGAACAACAGAGGAAAAGAGTCTGTCTAGTGATTTAGCCCCATGTACTGGTGGCCTTGTAAGGCATCTTTTACTGGTAGACCATAACTGTCTAGAGTGAATGTAGCTCTGGAGCAAGGAGTGACGATCAAAAGAATGGTAAAATGTGTTCAAGACTTGTTTCAATATATTTCACGATCACCATTGTCTGGTGCACATGGTATGTCACGTGAGATTTTTGTACACAAAATAGTCCACCAGACATACTACAATTCCAGACTTGGCTTGGTTGAGGATTGCAACATTCATCCAGTGTGAGTTTAGTTCACAATACACTCTTTCAAACAAATCTGACCTATTGATCAATATGTTTGCATCTTCTGGCAAATACAAGGAAACTTGTGTATCCTCCATAGTCCTTCCAGTTGTATACAGATGCTTTCTCTAACTCATCTGATTCATATTATATGGAATGAACCAGGCAGGTTGAAACAGGAAAAAATCTATAACTAACTATACTGCTGCTCTCAAGGACTGAAACTAACTGGCATCAGAGCTAAACATGCAGCTGCATCAAATTTTGGAAATCTTGTAATAATTCTATCAGAATTTTTACTGCTTTCCTCCATGTCTGACTGCAAGTCATTTCATCCGGTTACAGCCACCTAACATCTTGCATACTCATACCTTTTGGTTACGTTTACCCACTGTGCCCTGCACTGAACCCTTGGTATTGTAGTCCACTTCCTGTATACTGGTTTACTAGAAATGCAGGAGAAACTGCAGATGTGTATGAAAGTTTTCCTCACTGAATGTAAAATCAAAAGTGTAGTTGATAGTCCCTAAATGTAAGAGAACATGATGTTAACTAATCTCCATCCTTAACACATGGAAAGTAGGGCTGTGCAATATATCAAATATACTCAAGATATCTTGGCTAGTCCCCTGTGCGATATAGAAAATGCCTATATTTGTCATATTCGAGTATCCTGTTGTCACGCAGGTGTTTTTAGCTGTGGGCGGGGTTTTCTCACTCCTCCTCGACTCTGCACCGCTTTGCACAGAGAGTTAAAGCAAGCGCACCTCGTTACGTACATAACGAGAGCTATGTGCTACGTCATGAGAGGCAGCGTGTAGCCACTGTTGCCAACTTGGCGACTTTCTCATTAAATCTGGCGACTTTTTTTGTGAAAAGCGACTAGCGATAAATCTAGCAACTTTTACTGGAGTTATTGGAGACTTTCCTGGTGTTTTGGCGACTGACTTTAAAGCGCATATTGAAAAGTTATTGTGACGAACGAGAGTCTCTCCCCGTCCTAAAGCACTCAGTCGCTCCGGCTGCAGCTGCAGCCAGTCAGAGGAGCAGAGAGGACACCTGCACGACTGCACCTATAGTCACAATGAACAGCCACATCCGCTACTGATCCCGCTCTGGATTACAGAGTGGGACGTAAATTACAAAGTTTTTCACGTCACGCAAAAATAATTAATTCTATTTGATTACATTCACAGCCTCTGTCACTTACTCGCCTCATCCACTGTATGTGTGACACAAGCATATTTATCTAGCTCGTCATGTCTCTAGAAAGTACAGAAAGGAGTGGGAATCAAATCCTGAATTAAAAGCTGGCTGAAGCCGTTTATTGGAGACGATACAAGGACATTCTGCCTGTATTATGAGACTGATTTCTACGCTAAACTCTGCGATTAAAAAAAATACAAGACAACTCAAAAACGTATCCATAAAGCAAAGCCTTATAATAGTTCCTCATTTGAAAAGTCACCCCCTAGAGAACGTATTTTCATACGTTGCATTTATTACATCATGCAAAGGCACTTTATTTTGTTTTAAAATGACATATTTCTGCCACTGCTTTAAGTGTTCAATAAATACGGTTTTGATCAGTTTGCTTCGTTACAATTTCCTCCTTTTGGCATAAATGTTTAAAATCAGCAGATCTTAATGCAGTATGAACAATTATGTTTTAATGTACACACAAAATCATCTTACTGATGTGATTGTATGCACCAAAGCATTAATTCAAGGCTAAGGTAAATATCGAGATATATATCGTGTATTGTGACATGGCATAAAAATATTGGGATATTACTAAAAGGTCATATCACCCAGCCCTAATGGAAAGCTTGTCTAGTTTTACTTTTTGTCTCTAAAAGATGATTGAAATTCAGGGAGATTGCGTCAAGCTCAGCTTAGAAAAGTTATTTCTAAACCAAATTTACTGAAGCAGCTTTGACAACACCAAATGCTTCATGAGTGTATTCATTTAGTTTTTTTTTTTTTATTTATTTCTTTTCATTTCAATTACTTTTTTTCCTTTGGTGGACATGACAATGTTCAGAAGAGAGTCAAGCTATTGACAGTGCAAACTACAGCGAGGAGCTGTTACGCTAATTGATTTGTCATGTCAAAGTTTGCAGTGCTCTGCTTTTCCAGTGCACACTCTGAATACTAAGATACCTGCAGGGTGTACAGTATCGGATGCTTTCATACACTGAAAGAGTCACTGCATGAAACAGAGGCAGCCCCAGCTGTATGAATACTCACACAGCAAAGCACACAGTCTAGACAGATCCACAGAGGAAAAGAATTTCTGAGTCCAAACAAATCCTGACAAATCACGTTGCCCTAGACAATGGAGCAGAAGTAATATGGGCTTTGATAGTTGTGAAGGTTGAGGAGAAATCATGGATGAAAAATAAAAACAAAAAGTCACAGAGGGGGACTTTGTGTCCTAACAAAGTCTGTGTGTTGCTCTCTGAGTACGGGAGGGAAAGTAGGTACACAGGTGTCAGGGGAGTGTGTGTGTGTGTGTGTGTGTGTGTGTGTGTGTGTGTGTGTGTGTGTGTGTGTGTGTGTGTGTGTGTGACTGCTTCAGTGGTAAATGGCTTATCACAGAGTTTTGTGCTATTAATATCATTGCTTTGACACACTCCCTCACTCTTGCAGGCACACACACTCATACACACAAGGCTTTGTCGGCAGAAACAACTGAAAGCACACTGAGCACTCAGTGGGATTTGTCTCCCAGGGGATCTTGGTCACAGGCTGTGTTGGTGTTGTAGCCAAAGCCTGGTGGGCCTCACCAGTTTTCCAAATGTACCCGAACCATCTAGACTTCTTTCTCTGCCATCTGCAGCATCATCTGCTGAGAGGATAACTTCTCAGACTTCTTGGAGATTTTTATGATGCAACATTCCCAAAACTTTGAAGAAGGCACCCAGAGTAAAAGGTAAGGCAATAAGACAATGTTTAGCTCCAGTGAGATCCTCTTTAAGCGTTGCCTTTTGTGCTTTACGGAACCATGTATCTGCATTATGAGTTAGTAAGCCACTGCATGAAAAGGCCTTTCTGATTGTTACTGAGCAAGTCAAGACTTTGATTCAACATAAAGTCAGTCTGAATAGATTTCATAATAATGTGTAATCACATAAACAATCCTCATTCATTCATTCGTTTTCTATACCGCTTAGAAGAGTCACAACGAAGCTGGAGCCTATCCCAGCAATAACTGGGCGAGAGGCAAAGTGCACACTCTGGACAGGTCAGCAGTCCATCACTGGGCGACTAAGTAAAGTTACTGAAATGCCGTATTCCCATAAAATCCCCATCGCTATGTAATGAATAAACAAATCCTACATCCGAACTCTAGAATTCTCTCAGAAGTAACAGATGGGAAATGGTGCAGAACCGATACAGACAGGAATTAGCTTGATACTTCATGTTGCCTTTTAGAACCATAAACGGTACTGGAAAATTCCAAATAAAGAAAGAAGACCATATGTGTGAAATAAAATACACTTTGCTTGCTTGTACCTTTGCACAATGACAACTGTCTTTTTTTTTTTCCATTTTCCTTTTGTTTTTTTTGTTTGTTTTTCGCAGCTTTATAGGCTGGTGACGATGACAAGTTATATATATATATATACATATATATATATATATATATATATATATATATATATATATATATATATATATATATATATATATATATATCCCTATATATATATATATCCCTATATATATCCATATATATATTTCTCACAAGTGGCTTAATAAGTTTGTTTGGAGGGAATAAGTTTTATGCTATCATACTTTGGGCTCTTCTGTAACTTGCATGAAGCAAAAGCAAAGCAAGGTAGTAACAGGAGGATGTTATGCAACTTTGTTTTCTTTCAATGATCTGCCAATATGGTTCAGGAATAGTCCCTCATGGAAAGTGACAATATTGAGGGATCTTTAGAATTAATTATTTGTAGCACTTTCTATCACAATTAATTTTGAAATCAAGTAATAATGACATACTTAATTCTAGCTATCCTAAGCATTATGCTTCATCCTGTGCCTTTCAGTCACTAAACATGTTATGTTTGTATTAAAAATAATTGTTCATATTATGTGATTTATTATGTGACTATGTGACTAATAAACTGTGATTAAAAGATAAGACACAAGCTTGCCAAAACGTAGGGGAAAAAAAATCACAGTTGGTAGCAATATGGTCCATTAGTTCCTTTACAGACCTGATTTGAATTAAACAACAGTTAACCTAATGAAACACTTTCAGAAATTTTGTCTAAATCCAAAAATAGAAAAAAAAAGATTAAGAAGTTAAGAAAAAGTCTGTAAAGAATCTTGCATGTAACCGTCTAATCGTTTTCTGCAACTCTGGTCTAATGCAAACAAGATGTAAATAATGTAAATGCGGTCCATAGATTGTTTAACATCATAACACCGTGCATGTGATATATCTGAAGAAATAGGCATTTTGTGTTGCAGAGTTTTATTTTCATAGAATGAGGGGGAGGGTGGAGTCATGTACTTGGGCTGTGTGTGTGCATGCTTACGTGTGACATTGTTTTTATGTCGTAAATCACTTTGCAATGTAACTGCATGAAAAGTGCTATATAAATAAAGTTTGATTTGATTTGAACAAGACAAAATGCCCAAAATAAACTGCAAACAGTGTAAGACTTTAAATAAACACAGGCATTTTTTTTCATCTGTGAGCAATGCTAATACAAGTGCGATGATGCAGATGTCTTCCATTGTCCTAAATCCTTCAACAAGACAAGTTAACTGAGAACAATTTCTTATTTACAATGATGGCTTCCCATGCCTACAAATAGGGATTGGTGTATTTTCAACCATCAGATCAACAGATAGTGAAGCAACGCTCATTGAATCAAGTCAACAGTAAGATCAGACATAGTAAATATCTTAACTTTGGCTTGCACTTTGTTCGTTTACCAAAAAGTAAAAAGCAATGCATGTAGCAGAAATAAACCTGCATTTGTCAAAATACTCATGACTATGTCAGGATCAGGACTATTGATACTGACAATATAAAAGGGTTTTAGTTAAAAGCTATATATTTTCATATGCACTTGCTATCATGACCACAAGAGGTTGCATATTCTTTCAGAATAATCAAACAATCAACTTTCATGCACACACCCCACCTATTGTAAGAGGAGGACAGTGTTGAACTTTCATGGTTATCTTGTGCAACCACTTTGATCTGATCAGTTTATATAGAAATGAACATGTACATTAGTGTGATTTACAACGTTTCAATGTTTTCTTCTGCATTTTCTTGCAAAGCACCTTCCATGCAAAGTCTAATGGAAAACAAATCATCACATGCATGCAAACATGCGTAACACAATAACTAATGCAGAAATGAATGAACAAATAGATTGGTACAACACAAACTGGCTTCACTGCATGGCAAGATTCAGCTAAAGACTAAGTCTGTGGAGGAAATCACAGCATTTGGGAACATTGCCTAAACCACTTCATCTCAATGCATTCTTAATATGCTTTAGATGCTTTCAAACCTTGAAGTTGTCAACTTATGATCAGATCAACCAGGTCACAGTATGTCATACATTTGCCAAGTATGATTAGATATACTGCAGCATGCACTATTAACTTTACAAAACTTACACAGACACATGGGTTCTGGTAATTCTCGCTTGCACACGTGCTGTAACTCACCCTACAACTCTCCTTCTGTTCGTTTGTTTAGATCAGTAAGCATGAGACACTAGTGAATCCCATTCATCAGGTTTACTCTCTAGCTAAACAGATGGGGTTTTGAGCAAACTCCTGCGACTTCCCCTGAGACAGATTACAAACCACATCCATTGAGTGTTTCAAGGAAGAGGGAAAGTGAAATGCTTTGAATTTGAAGGAGAGAGATTTTATCTGGATTCACATGAATCCACATGTATCAGAGTACACCAGGTTATCCTGGTCTTCAGAAAGGAATGCATACATGTAATGACAGATAGTTGTGAGCAATTATGTAATGTAAACTTCAAAATGAGGGAATTTAGTCCTTATTGTAAAACATAAACCTCTTCTTGACTTAAAATGACTGAGGCCTTAAAGTTGTGGAATTCAAGTAAGAATACCTGGCAAAAAGTAATGTTACAAACCTGACACAGTTTGAGACAATACAGGCTGGATGCTTTCTCTTGTTGATGAAATGCTCATTACACTAACTCCAGTACAATCACTTCTTCTTTCATCCCCCTCACAACCTGTCATCATGGAGGCTAACATATGTCCTAGACTGAGGAAAACATGCCGGATAGAAATAAATAACACGACCGATGACATTTAAGATGTTTTCAGTCTTTGCACTGGCATATTTCCATCTAAAGTCCAATGTATTTAGTTAACGTGAATGCCACATCATGGACCAAAGCACTATCTGGTCCAATTCTTCCATCTTATTCATCCACCAACTTGGATGAAAGATTTTGCAACTCTTGCACAGATGTGAATGAGACTTCCCTCAGATTGTTGCTTACGAAGTCTCAGAGGAAAGGCTGAGAATTTTGGCTCTAGGACCATGCTGACCTCTTTGTGCCAATTCCAGTAGTAATTTGACCAAACCAGACCAGTTTTTCATATCATTGCAATTAATTGTTTTTCCTGTATTCAATCATTCCATATACGTCTTAATTTGACACTCATCACTTACCTAAACATGTTTGCAGAACCTACAAGTAGAAGATTATACAATTACGGCTCATTTATGTAGATATTTTAATTACAGTACCAGTTAAAATTTTGGCCACACTTTCCCATTGGATTTAATGGGATTTAAGAACAGATCAAAACTCCTGTTAGGTACATAAAATGACAAGTCTTACACACTCTATACTGTCTGCCTCAACAAAGATGTCAATGAACAACATAGAAACAGCTGCAGCCCAAAGATGCTTCTTGCATTCAGAAATCAGCTCAGCACCTTTAAGAGGAGTAAATATAGTCCGAAAGGTTTCATCCCTTGTTGACCCAATTCTTTTTTTCTCAAAGTTGATCATTCACAAATCTTATTACATGCATCATATTTGTCAATTACAGCATACGTGATCATTCAAATTAATGCATTATACTTTATTGATAAAGTCAGATATGTACCCAAGGGCAGTGATGCATAATGACATAGTGAATTCCAGATGGATATAGCGATGAGGCATTTGTACAAGTAGACGTGCCAGGGATCAGCCACTGGTTATCACTTAGCAGCACAAGAGAACAGATTGCCAGTGTAACATCCACTGGCATCTATGTCAGCTTTAGCCTCTGTAGTTGGAGTATTGGTGCAGAAAATGCACCCCTCCTTCCCTCAAGGGAACTGGGCACAAAAGAGACAAGAGATTTGTGTCAGACTGTCCAGAATTAGAAACCATACTCACTCTCTTCTCAGCTGGATCTGTTAAAATCATAATCTTGTCTGCATGTAGAGCTCCGACTACACCGGGCTGCCTCTGTTCTCTCTGATGAGGAGATGGGATGTAGAAGTTGTTGACTGATCAGAAAAAGTTTGCTTGAGTTGGGTTTTGGAATGATACTTTGACCAGTTTTAATAGTCATATAAGGTATCTTGCTTACTTTTAAACGTTGTTCATTCGTGTGATTTGTGTGTGAGACCAAAAGTTTTATAATAGCTGGTCTTTGGTTTCTCAAACAAACCAAATTAACATAAAAATTAAACATATTTCAGTGAAAACTGTCAGATAACATAAATAGATTGCAGTGTCTCTGTAGTCAGGTTTTTTTTGGCAGTTTCCGACGGTACAGTCTTAAGATGAACTAAAATGAGCAATGAGTGTTTGTCTTTTTTCTTCATACATTTATACTTTATGATACTGTTAATCTGTGTCTCCACTCACCCTTGGCAGTCTGTCGGACATCATAGATCTGTGGCCAAATTGTGATCATGAATGCTGTTAACCTAATGGACATAATGTCTGGACAAGCCAAGGAAGACATCAGTTAGGCTCATCTTTGCCCTGGCAACATCTTTCCATGGGCATAATTTTACCAGATGGGTTGAATTTTCATCCAAGAATCTAAATCCAATGAGAACTGAAAACAGTTGGTATTTATCTCAGCCTGCTCGTGCGTGTTACCCTTAGAGACTAAAAAAAAAAACTCTCTACTATCACATATTTAATATATCAAAGCAGCTGTTGCACACTTACACTGTATATTTTTCATCTATTATTGACTTAGCCATTACGTTTTCAACATATCACAGCCATGCATGAGTTGTCGCTGACTACACTGCATATGGTGCATTGTACATGTGCCTTGAGGGCATGTAGCAGTAATCCCTGTCAGTTCATAGAGACAGATAGGAAATAAAGGAAGCTTACTTAGTTGAGCAAGCAACAAGGCACTGGCTGGGTACTAGAACAGAAAATGAGACACTGACAAGAGGAGTTTTATCCAAGACCAATTTACTCACCTTAGTGAGGAAGTTGAGTATAAAACCTCCTGGTAAAGTGCTCTGACTACAGATCTAAGGACTTAGTGCCTCTTACTCTGCCAAATGATGTCTGTCAGATAAAAGAAAAAAAAAAAAGAAGAGAAAGCAGACTGTGCTATGGTTAAGAAACAGGATGGAATATCTGGAAAATGTAGGGCTTTTGGGCAAACGCATGATTTTGTGGAAAACCAGGCAGAGGTAACATCTTTATAAATCCTGGTATGGTGAGGGGTTTAGAATTGACTTAAACCATGATAGGAGTAGTTATTTAATAATCTATGATCTACACCAGTGTTTTTCAAACTTTTTTGAGCCAAGGCACACCACTAACCAAAATGGGTTTTTTTTTTGTTGTTTTTTTTAAAAAACAAGTCCATATTATTATTAAAACCGCAAGCGGTGATATAGGCCCTCGCACCATGGCGCCGTTCGGCACAATGCCACCGCCTCCCCTGGCAACATCCTTCCCATGCCTCTCTCAACCTAAAGTGCAAGCCAGACTTCACTTCAGGCCATTTAGGCCTTATGAACGGTCACTTCCTGTCACCAAGGGGCGGGGCTAACTTATCATCTAATTATTGGCATACAGAAATGTGAAGGATATGCCTGGCATCATCTGTAGCAAATTTGGTGCAGGTTGGTTGTTTTTTGTGGGAGTTATGTCAGTTTTCCTTTTCATTGCATCACATCTGCTTTGCTGCCCCGCCTCTCCTAAATGATATCCCCTATTAAAAGAAATAGCACAACTTTTAATCACACATGTCTCTTGAGCATCCTGACTCATTTGGGTTAAAGTTGGACAAAATTCTTAGCAGGACTTCCTCAAAATGCATGGCAAAGAAAATGACAGAAATGACCCCAAAAATGGCACCTTTTTCAAAATGGCCGTCTTCCTGTTTGATTTAGCCCATATGTCCAAGAGACTTTTTTGAAGATACTGGGAGGGTCTACAAGTTTCCCGACTCATATCCATGTCAGTCAATGTAGTGGGCGGGGCTGATTGATTGAAATATTGTAGGGGGCGCTATGGAGCCATTTACTATCTTTTCCATTATATTGTAATTTTATTTTATTAAGGACATAACTGTCATGACTCATGGCAAGTATGGTGAAGATCAACAATTTCATGGCTTTGTTACAGGTACTTCCTGGTTCATGATATCAGACACTTGTTGTTGCCAAGGGGTGGGGCTAATTCATAGTCGTATTATTGCATTGTATATTTTGTTCATCATGGGACTGGCATCAAATGTGTCGATTCCTGTGATGATATGTTGTTTTATGTGGGAGTTTTAGCAATAAGTCTTTGTTAATGAGACATCAAACTTTGAGGGCCCGCCCCTCCTAAACTAAATCTTCTATTAGAAGAAATAACACAAATTTAAATCACGCATCCCTCCTGAGCATCCTGTGCAAGTTGGGTGTCAGTTGGACAATATCCCTAGGAGGAGTTGTTTAAAATGCATGGCAAAGAAATTACCCCAAAAATGGCACCTTTTTCAAAATGGCCGACTTCCTGCTGGATTTAGCCCATATGTCCAAGAGACTTTTTTGAAGGTACTGGCAGGTTCTCCAACTGTGCTGAATTTTATCCATGTCGGTCCATGTAGTGGGCGGGGCTGATTGATTGAAATTTTGTAGGGGGCGCTATGGAGACATGCTCCATTTATTCCATAATGTTTCAATGGGGCTTAGTTCAGGGCCTTACTGTCATCAGTCATGGCAAGTTTGGTGGCGGTCCAAGGTTCCATGGCTTGGTCACAGGTACTTCCTGTTTCATGGCGTTGGACCGCCATTCGCCATGTCCCGTTTAGCGTAGCGACTTGAGGTTTTTATTGTGGCATCATGAATGGGTTTGACATGTTTTGGAGGAGTCTCAAGTGTTTGGGACCATTTGCTTAGAAGCATGACCCTCAAACGTGGAAAAAACCACTTCCTGTTGTAAGTGGGCGGGGCTTAGGTCTACACCAGCAATGGTCACATTAATCTGTTCAGGACCGATCCCTTATTAATCCCTATAAGTTTTAGGGTGATCAGATAAAAATGGACAATTTTATAGTGATTTATGATGTCACGCCGCCGCATGGAACTTCACCATGGCGTCACGGGCACGCCGTGCAGCGTAGAGCAACGTCCTTTACCAGATCTCTTCACCAACATGTTTTGTGATGCCTGAGTGAATTTGGGCCATGTGGTGTCCACCAAGCCAGAGTTATGGGTGTGTGAGCAAAAAACAACACTTTTGACCTCCAGGGGGCGTGGCTATTTCATAATCAAAATATTGACATATAGAACTCTGTAGGAGGGGACTGCCATCATATCTAGCATATGTGGTGCAGAAATGTTGCTTTATGTGGGAGTTATATCCGTTTAATTTTTCATGGCGAGACATCAAACTTTGAGGCCCCGCCCCTCGTAAACTAAGTCTCCTATTAGAAGAAATAACACAACATTGAATCACACATGCCTCCTGAACATCCTGAGCAATTTGTGGCTCAGTGGGATAAAAGCTCTAGGACGAGTTCGTTAAAATGCGAGGTGCTAAAACGCCAAAATATTGACTTTGACCTTCCTGTCGACATTTCACCATGACATTAAGAGGATTTTTTGTTTGTCCTGTCATGTAGATCATGTGTATGAATTTTCATAAAGATTAACGACATGCAGTGGCGGGGCACCTAAAATAGGTGGCGCTCTCGTTCAGTTTCGCCCAAACATTCTGGAGCACCTCAAAATATCAAATTTTTCGTATTCCCTTGGGGGGGTACGCAAAATTTGGTGAGTTTTCGAGCACGTTCAGGCCTCCAAAAAAGCACGCGAAGTGTCCGAATAAAAATAATAAACACTGCAAATACAATAGGCCTTCGCACCGCCAAGGTGCTCGGGCCTAAATATAAAGTCCATCTTGTCAAAGCCTCTTAAATAGAAATCAGATAAAGATAAGAAAATGGAATTTTATTATCGTTCACTGGGACCTGTTTGGATGAACACAGAGCTGCTTTTTAGACCAATTAGGTGAAAAACACTGATCTACACTAATGAGAATTTATATTTTATTGAAGAAATATTTTAACAAAAAATATTTCAAAATGTGCGAAAATTAACTTTTGGATGCAAATTGTAATCCTTTTTTCTCATTGTTTCCTTTAGGCTTATGCTAAATTGAATGAAATTAAACAAAGTTTAAATTCTATAATTGTTTAAGTTCTTAACTATGGATAAAATTCAAAGTATTAAAGTTTAATGTTAAACCAAACAATACAATGATTTCATTGTTTTACTTTGGATGTAAGACAACCCAAGCAGCAAAGATGCATGAGGAGTACAAGTCTTTTTTTTCAGTATCCATTTAAAGCATTATGTCAGTTGAGGAAAACTGCAGGATCATCAGCAGCTTTGCCGTCTGCACTTACAAGCTTTTTCATCCCCCTTCTTAAATATGTGCAAAGCCAAATTCAATTTGCAAATAAAAGCCTCATTGTGTTTAATTATACATTTCCCTAGTATTGACTTTGAAACAGTGCTAGTTCGCAGTTCATTAAAAGTCAGCTGTGTCTGAAAGAGGTCGATATTATTAGATAAATGACCTCTGTTAACATAGGTTACTACTTACAATCTCAATGACTTCTAAAACTTTTATTCCACTCTGACAAAGCTTTTTTTTTTTTTTAAATCTATGCATAAAGCAAGTTCATATAAAAAAATTAACTCTGTCATCACATTTCCTGCCCTTCCTCCCATATTCTCCCGCATCAGCTCTGTTTAGACGATCCAAAAGTGAGAAGTTGAAAGGACGTTGTAAATTGGGTCAGAAGAAACTGGAGTGAAAATTGTGATGAATGAATAAAACTGACTTTGGTGTGTGCCTTACTTATACGCCTGAGAGAGCAACTATTTGCACAAAATCCTTATTCATCAAATACACAAAGTCTGAGACAAAGCTGTAAATGTGTTCAGACTGCAACTACAGTGATGCAGTTTAGGGTGTTTATGTCATTAAAGTCAAATCTTCAACAATATCTGTTTTTTCTTTCAAATGATAACAAATAAATAAAGAAGTAAATAAACTGGAAGTAACATTTCTATGTTTGCATAATGTGCCAGAAAAGTCTAAAACATCTGGATCTTTCACTGGAACCAAGAGGAGAAAGGCGAACTGATCATAGTTGTTTGAGCTGAAGACATATCTTCCCACCACTTGCACAATATCAGCTTGTAATCATGTTTTGATGAGCTCAGATAGGGGCATTACAAAGAGAAAAACAAAAAAATCAATACGCTGTTCTGATTAATAGCCTGAAAACCGTAAGGGGCCTTTGAAGAAAACATCTGTAACTTTGCTTGTTCCACATCATCTGCTATCTTATCTCCCCCCAAAAAATTATAGTCCTTATGATTTGTGTATGGCTGTTGCATTTTCTAAGTTCCCACTCAAGACATGCAAACAGAAGACCCCTTAAAGTCGAATATTTCACTCCGAAAGTCGGGGAAGACTCACAAGCTCCACCTTCACCTATTAAAGATGGGAGGTAATTTGTCAATCCAACCTCTGGCAAACTTAATTTCTGTTGTTGGATGAGTACAAAGCAAACCCCTATTCTGACAGGATTCATTTTAAATAGGGAACACATCCGTAATAGTTGCAAATTATTACAATAATTGTAATATATATGTATATATACATCTATTTATATATAAACTTTCTGTCCTTTCTCTTATCTTTTTTATTCATTCAGTAAAAATCTTTATGACACAGCATGCTGATGCAAATATGTTCACATCCCTCTTTTCAGGCTGGTCAGGCTAAATAAATAAAAAAGCAAATCCAAAGCAAATGAAGAGCAAAGCAGAAGTAAATTACTCATAAGTGGAACTGATAAGCAAGGAAAAGACCCCCATCATATCTGAAATAACCCCAAAACTGATAAGATTCATGCACAACCACATGATCCATCCCCGAAAAGAAAAAGTACAATGCAATAAAATACAATACTGTGACTGTGTGAAGTAATAATTATACATACATACATACATACAGAGTACACTGAAAAAAAGAGAACACACATACACACACACACACACAGGCAGCAACTGTGAGGACACCTCACAGGCCCTTTGTTGGAATTCATACAATGATGCATCTCAGAAATACACACCCAGCAGTTTGTGATATCAGGTCTCATGGTGACCATACAAAACAGACTGTATTCCATGAATAAAACAAATAATTTACTTAATTTTGCGATTTTTTTTTTATTTTACAATATTTTGTTAGTGGTAGTGGTTTAAATAAACACAGTATGAGTGTGACAGTCATGTAAGCGAAGAAGTAAAGTAACCGTTTCATCAAAGCTTTCTGGCATTGCTCAGCTCATTGTTTTACTTTAAACACTGACTATTTAGATTTTTTGGGTTTACTGTAGCTGAGCTCATCAGCTTTGCTTCCAGTGGCAGCTAGCAGCATATGAGTTCTGATAAACCCACTGTATGCAACATGCCCAGCAGCGAATGGGAGGCAGAGCTAGCTAGATAAAGAGCCGTTTTATTTTATAAGAAATGGTTGACATGAAGAATTAAATCATAGATATTATCCATAGACACGTTTGAACAAGGGACAGACTGCGGCCTACAGACAGAGATAGCAGTTGTGTGGGTAGAATTTATAAAAATATACAATTTGTTTCACATTTGACGGGAAAACAGAAGATAATTAGCTACTTGGACTGGCAGCTTGACTTATTTGATGGAACAAGTTGCTGCAAAAAAAAAAAAAAAAAAAAAAGCTGTGGTGCTTCTGCATTTTAGAAAAGTTGTGTAAAGCTCAAAGCTTCACCATTCTGCCTTTTCAACTGTCCAAGCAGACAGAGAGGCCATTGAGGTTCTAGGTGAGTAATAACACTTGTGACTTGTATTCACATGTCGAAGCCTGGCCTCCATCCAGCCAACTGCATGAACACAGTCCAGTGGGAAAGCAATGAGAAAGAAAGGAAATGAAATATTCATCCAGACTGCTGGTGTTACAGGCTGCGCAAGTGGTTTCCTATAAAGCCAGTTTATCATTATGTATTATTCTTATTGGAACAACTTGCAAAAGCATCACTAAAGTTTTATATAGAATAATAACATAATATGTATTGCTGCTTTTGCAAAATAGTTACACTAGAAAGACAAATGACTGCATGAAAAAAACGAAAAGAAAAGAGCACTATTTTCACAAGAGCACATGTACCAGAACTTCAACAGTGTTGCATTTAATTTAGGGAGTTTGGGGAAATGGGTGTGTTCATATGGTGCTCAGTAGGTCACTCATAATCCGTTCACTCATATCCGCAGCACACATGCTAGGACATACATGCCAGGTGACATAGTTAACAATGCCAAAGGAGTCGCATTACATCATCATATCTGACTTCATATGTCAAACTTCCTACATATAAGACAAGATTTCCCCAGTCATGTCTGTAGCTGCCACGTCAAACAGCAGCACATACATTCAACCTTATATTATGAAACTATAATCTGAACGTCTACATTGTGACTATATTTATACTGTAAGGAGTAAAAATCTTTTTGTACTTTATGCTTGCATGTCTTTGCAGCTGTACATGTGCTTTTGGCACTTATGCAATAGTCGTCATGGGTAAAGACATGACTGATCTTATTGTTATTCTACGGGCAGCATCCCTGATCCTTCACCCAACCAAGTCTGTGCTCAGACACTTTCTTCCTCTTCCGCCAAACAGAGAGCACACATTGCACTCATACACACAGTCATGTTTCCCATTTCACTTATCTACATTCATTTTCCTGAGATTAAATTGACTATCATCTACATCTTATACCTCCCAGTCCTTTATTTAACCCTAAATAAATCTAATGGTGTAAACAGATTCATGTCTCTACATCAAGAACAATGCAAGTACACATACACACAGACTGCATGTTGCTGCATAGGGACCGGTTACTGTGGTAACTGTGCATCTTTCCCATTGGTCTGAGCCCTGACTGAACCCCACAGCAAAGTAAAAGCATAGTCTGTCTTTGGTGATCTGGAAGTGTTGCAGAGGATGATGACACCTGAGATAAAAGGGGCAAGTCTCTTGTTAGCTGATATGTAGCAGCATAGACACGCAGAATTCTTCCACATGTGATACAGAGTAACCAAAGCGAACTAAAGCCGGCAATTGTCCTCCTTTCTTCAATTTTCAGTCTTTTTTTTTTGTTGTTTTTACCATATAAGACTTCTAGAACTTTTTTTTTTTCTTTGTGTTTGTTGTTTTTTTTCCAAGATTTAAGAAACACTGGAGCTGATTTCTCTAAATATTTGAAGTCAGAAAAAAAATACCAGGCAAATATCTCATCCATCTCCTGTAGTTATGCAGGATAAAAAAATATATATATTTTAGCTGTATATTTTCAAAGTTCTGTTCTTTCCAGGTAACATCTTTGCCTTATTTTTTCACATATTTTTATTTATTTTGTTGGTGCTCTATGTTATATGTATAGTTACTGAAGTGTTCTTGGTAAGGAGCAAAATAATAAAGATCTAAAATCTGAGACTGAAGTTCTTTGTGGCATTTAACTGCTCATGACAACAATATTTAATAATTTAAACCAGTTACCTTTGGGTACTTAATCAAATTTGAGAATTCCCATCCTGGCACTGTTCTGAATGAGCCCTCTGTTCTCAATTTGGTCTGTTAAGGCACATGTTCTCCTCCCCTTTTCCATCTTTTGTGCCATTGTCCTGACATCTATACAACTAAAGTGTCCAACTGCCCTCTGTCTGACCCTCCAGTGCCACTTTGTATGGCTCATAAACCTTCACGGCTCTCACCCCCCACTCTCTGCAAGTACCACCATCCAGACAGCACCACCATGGGTGCACCACTGGTCCTAGCTACTCCAACACAACGGAGTGACAAAACTCAATTACATGTCCCATTTATCTCTGCTGGGGCCGCCTAGCCCCGTGGCTCCAACGTAAATCTCTGGTCCCAGTCAATAATCTATTCTCCAACTCGTCCAAGGGCCCTCCATTGTCATTAGACATCTGTTTGGCAGAGGATGGATAAATGGGAAGGTTAGAATAGAAAAGGGAGAAAGTGAAGTGGTGGGAGGTGATGGGACTGAGGAACCAGAAGCAATCCATCTTTGCAACGACTTGTGGTCACAGTTCATTATGGGTCGTAATGCAACCCAGTGTCACACATAGCCAGCAGTAAGCCGGAGCAATGCTCTGGCAAAGGTCAGGTTGCGGCCCTTCTGTCTAGCCTCAAGTGTTTATTAGTCTTCAGCACAGTCAAATGTACATCATAAGATCAAAGGCAGGTCTGATAATAATCATTGTTTTTTCATGCAGTTTGTTTGATAGTTTGCTTGCTTATCCACATCATATTCTCAACACCATTTGAGCTAATGATTGTAGAAGGCTATGCCAAGTGCTTTAATTCGCAGTTCTATACGTCAGCAGTTGGACACATGAAAAGCAAATAGCATGATAGAAAAAGAGGTCTGTTGCTTCAGTTTGAGGAGAACAGTAAAATGGTTTGACATGGATTTTGTAACATAAAAAGACAGTATGAATACGTTTTGTTTTGTTTGTTTGTTTTTTTTTCCAGTAGGCCGTGTAAAGCAAATAAACCAGGCTGTGTAGGGTCATAAACTAGTCCACAAGTCACTATAGCTGTTTTTGTTGTATGCTTTTTTGTTGTTGTTGCTTATTTTTTTCTAAGAAGCAGATGATCAGTGAAGACTTTCTCTGACCTCATTGGCATTTTTTTTTTCAAAATCATATAAAGCCTTTTTGAGATTGTCCTACACCCTATTTAGACATATTTTACTTTTCAAATACTTTTCAAATAATAAATAATCTCTTTTGCATTTGGGACAGAATGTATACACGAAGCTCTAAATCATAATCCAAAAGCAGGACTTTCATGTGGTTTTTTTTTTTTTTTAACAATAAATAAGTGATTTTATGTTAATGGTGTCATTCCAGCAGCCTCTGTAAGCTAAGATGTGTAGCTTTGCACTGATCTATGGGACTTCATGGTGGTGGCACCGCTGCCACTGCAGCTGCATCCGCTTATGTCCCTTCTTTTTTTCCCCTCAACCCCATGTTCACCTCATGTTGTTCTCTTTCCAATCTGCAAAAGTGCGCTGCTCTGTGGTCTGATGCCTCAGTCTGCCTGATCCTGCTATGCGTAATGTATGTATGTTGTTTTGTGATATGTATGTTGTTTTGTCTTATCTTGGACAGGTTGTACTGGAACCAATTTAGTTTAACCAACTGGCTCTATGACAATAAAACTTGAACCTGAACTTGAAGGGTTTTTGTATCTTACTAAATGAATAAAACAGCAGAAAACATAACAAAATAAAAAGAAGATTGATAAGTCGTTGTGTGTTGCATGAGGATCAGCAGGATCAGGCAGAAGATTCAGTCTAATTAAAATGTATATTCTAATTCTGTTAAAAGATTTTTTTTTTTTTTTTTTTCCCGGTACATGGAATAAAAATGTTGTGCAGTCACCTTAATAAAATACCCCAGAATGTCTTATATTTTCAATTATTTCATTTTTATATGCCACATTGTAGTTTTATCTTTTCTCTTAAGGCAAAAGAAATTAAACTGAAGATTTTTTTTTCCTTTTAAATTACTTGTACTTATTCATTATATTTATTACATTAAGCAATAGTCAGGGTGTTACATAATCATATTACTGGTAAAGTATAAAGCCTTTTATTGCCTTGTTTAAAGGCAGAGTAAGTTGAAATGCAGTCAGAATTTAATTTATCTATTTTTTCAACAATTACTACTGTGTTGCATTTCAGTCAGGACAGCTTCAATGAAAAGTAAAAATGTTTATCCAATCATTAAGATCAATTATCACTCCGTGTTAATCGGTTATCAAAATAATCTATAGCTGCAGCCCTAGTTTAAACTAAGCCATTCATGCCCCTTCCTGCTTACTTACTCGTAGGGCTGCTCGATTATGACTAAATTTCTAATCACGATTATTTTGACTGAAATTGAGATCTCGATTATTTAACACAATTATCCAGTTTTTTAAACAACGCTGCGCGTCGTGGTGTTCTCAACTTTGTGTCGCGCATTATAACTGTCTTATGCACGGTTCCAAGTAGTTTAATCCGCTTTTACAGCTTATATAGGAACTACTTTATGTTGGCCTCCATGTATGTTTTATGCCAAACAACCGCTGTCGGGCTACAGCTGATCTGAACCAGCTGATTAACGCGTTGCTATGGTAACGCCCTGTAACGGAGGGATATTACAGTATCTTAACTCGCCAAACTACGTGTGCGTTTATACGAAAATAATGCAGCCAGTTCTCACTGACAATGGTATAAACTATGTTGTAGTGAACTTCCACAACCTACTGCAGTTATTCTACATTGACCTGCAGCCGGAGCCGACTGAGACTGGCCGCCTGGGAGTGCTTTAGTATGGGGAGAGACTCCTGCTGCTTGTTCGTTACCGTAACTGCAGAACAATATGTGCCTTCAAGTCAGTCGCCAAAACACCAGAAAAGTCTCTAATAATTCCAGTAAAAGTTACTAGATTTAGTGAGAACAGTGGCTGAATGAAACCAAAGCAACTGTGGGAGGAGTTTACAGCACAGCGCTGCAATGCCAGTGATGCTCGATTAGCAACTGAAGACAGCAGGAGAGGAAACTGTAAAGAGAAAAATAATCGCACCCTTTTATTTTTGTGATTGTTGAAAACCCAGATTGTAATTGAGATTAAAATCCGATTAATCGCCCAGCCCTACTTACTCGGCATTTTAAAACCCTTCTCTAGCGTGTAAACACTTACAGTGTTCCCCTTACATTGGCTCAGCCATGGTGAGCCGCCACAGCTACAGTATATTGTTAGTGCCACACCTTAAAAATACAGATAATTAAAATGTTTCACATGGACAGTGTCAACGTTTCTTAACTGAACCTGCACTGCTGCCTCCACAAGCACAGCAGCGGTAGGCTGTTCTGCTGTCCGACATTTGCTCTGCATGTGAACACAGCATACAAAGTGAGAAGTGTGGCCTAGTTAAGCTTCTTTAGTTAATGGTACACAGGCAAGTTAAACCGTGTACTCCAGAGAGAAGAAAGGTAGTTGCTTTAGATTTTACAAGCTGAATATCCAATCAAGATATTGATTATGAACAGCAAACATGATGCTAAGTAGCATTACGTCATCAGTCCTAACAGTACCACAGGCTAATGAACTTAAACATGCTTCATTAAAGAAGAAAAAAGAAAAAAAACACAACAACAAAATCAGTTACAGTGGTAAATGTAGCTGACGTTACCAGTCCCCCTTTGGGTTCTACCATTGGTATCACCATGACTTCAAAATTTTCTAATGGAAGGACTGATTTGGGGGGAGTGTGATAATTTAAAACATCTTTTTTGCAAAAGTCAGGATTTTTTTTAACAAAAAAAGTCTATTTTTTTTTTAAACACCACAACTTTAAAATGATTATAAAAGGACTGTTTTAAGCATGACTAATAACTGAGCCAGAGCCACGAGACCTTCCAATTACCAGTAAAACAAGCAATGAAACTGTCAGGAGGTATGCCTGCGCATGCCACAAACATGAAGCCAAATGATAACCAACAGCAGAAACAAATGTCAAATGAACGATGTCATATTAGATAGATAATTACAGCTGATATAGCAGAGTTGGCTACTGTTTTGCTCCCTCACAAACTCTAGGCAAAGCGATCTAATTAAACGATGAGAGGGCATATTCATCCTGTTGTCTGAGAGTCCACTGCTGATGGATGGGATAATGAGTTTCCTGAAGAGCAGCAGACTGGGATAATGAGTTTTATCCAGGAGAGTCTTCAAGGAGGGCGCTGCATCCTGAGCTAGATGACAAACAACTCAAGATATTCTGTTGAGTGTGTCTGCTACAGAGGAAATGGCATCGTAACTGTTGGCCAACGCAGCCCATTATTTACTGTGACTGGCTGTTAGGGATGAAAATTGCCAGACACGTTGGCATAGCAATCTGCAAGGATGATCATTCTGCATGATGGGGAGGCTGGCCTTTGGTATCAGTCGTGGACAGATTAAATGATGGTTCATTCACAGTGTCTCCTTAGGAGTCATTTGCACCATACTGTCGTTTCCGTCAACGTTCATCAGTGTAGAAAAATATTTTCTTTTTTACGTTGTTGTTTTGTTAGCCTGTTTTGTTGAAAATAAAGTATAAAGTTTAATGCTTCAAATCATGGACATCATACAGAACTGAGCTTCTTCAAGTAAGATAGAAGTAAAGTTGGTTTTTTTTTCATATTTTTTCTTCTTCTTTTTTCTAACATACAAATAGTACTAAAAATACCAGGACAAAAAACTGAACAAAAATAATAAAGCATTGATTTTGTTCTTTCTTCTTGTTTGTTTGTTTGTTTTGGGTTTTTAATATTGCAGGTGCATTATCATCGTTCGCTTCATTTATCAGCAGTTTATTTTCACTGCTCCATTCCAGTGCTTTTCTGTCTATTCTCTTTTTGTCCAATGCAGCTGGCAAAAAAAAAAAAAAACTTCTGGATGGCAACTGTGTGGACTTTGTCAGTCAAAGGCACTGCGGGCTTGATCTACACTGCCTCAGGCATTTTACTGAGACAAGATGAAGCAATGCTGAGCCTATCTGTACAGTGGTCATAAAGGCACAATGAAGAGACTTCTTAATGCAGCTTTATGTCAGCTCGCAGCTGCTGCCGGTTCCAGCAAGTGCAAGTTACGGAGGGGCACAATAAACAGTATAGGAAACAGAGTATGCATTTGTACTTGCACATTTATGTGCCCATCCATGTGTGTTGAATTGTGTGCAAGTAAAGTAGAAAAAGCTCATTTAGATTCTCTCACCGCCCAAGCTGCATAGTTGAAACAAAAGAGGAACGGAACGATGCATTAACAGAAAAATAAGCAAATCATTTCCATGTGAACTACTTGTGAGGTTTGCCACTAGAACTGTAGGAGTAAATGGGATGAAAATGCTTCCAAATTAACACATTTGTTATACATTCTCAGTTTATCAGCTGTTCTGCAGAGGTGAGAGTCAGTGATCAGGAAAATCTGATTTTACATTCATTGTTTTCATGTTCGGCTGCCTGCAGGTAATGAGGTGGATGCTAATTCTCAATAGTGCATGTGACTCAATCATATACCATTGCTATGCACATTTGCTTTGGCCTTTATCAGCCTCACAAGTACTGTATGCACACACACACACACACACACACACACACACACACATTTATTCTCTCTATTCCATGTGCTCAAGTGAATAAATGGAGATTAGACAAATATATGAAAGGGTCCCAGATTTAACATAATAACATTTTTTTAAACAGCCGTTTTTACCTGCGATGGACTGCCGACCTGTCCAGGGTTTCCCCTGCCTCTCGCCTGCTAATTGCTGGGATAGACTCCATCTTTTCCACGACCCTGAATTAGACTAAGTAGTATAGAAAACAGATGGCTGGACAGACTTTATTAGTCCTAAATGACGAATTCACACTTTGTTACAGTTTTAACTGGTATGGGTGTTTCAAACCACCAACCATACGTCAAACCCACTTTGCCTTTATGATATAAAATTGAACATTTTCTAAATAAATTTAAGACAAAATGCTAAATTAATCTGACAAAACTTTGTTGTAGTAAAAGTTAAACTACATAAATGCAGCACAAGTAGGATGAAATATCACCTGATAAGATTAAAAAACATACATGTTGTAGCTATTGAACTGTGTGGAAATCAGTGTCTTAACTAAACACTAGGAAAGCTACTTCACCTGTGTTTATGCAGCTCTGACCTGCCTGGTAGACAAAAAAGGCAGACAATGAAAAAGGAGAAGAGAACAGGTGCTGACTAAACAATCAATAACAGTTATGGTCGAGCACAATTAAAAGTGGGATTCAGGGGAAAAAAAAAAGGGGGAAGAAAATATTATTGTAATGTGTTGAACTGCAAATACGCTGCTTACCATCAAGGTAATATCTGTTGGTTTTAGCATTCAGGGTAAACATCTGAAGTCACAGCAGTGCATCTGGGACATCTAACTTTGTCTTAGTATGATAGTTTGCAAAGAAGTGAACATTGCAAGTATGTTTGGAGCATACAGCATATAAACCAAGTTAAATTAATGTCCATGGGTTATTAAAACACTGCTTCACAGCGATAATAATGACAAGACTGCTTCTCATTGTTCTTTTTTTCTGAATCATCATCGTAAAATAACTGGTGACCAGGAAATGACCAAAATGCCAACCAATTAGCTCAAACTATGAGGTGGTTTAGTTCTATTTCATTTTAGCTCTTCGTGTTTCAGTCCTGTATTTAAACTACAAGAAAGTTTAAACAAATATTTTTTAAAAATGGGCCCAGCAGTTGTAAAGTTGCTAACAAAGATAGACAGACAGACAGAAACGCAGAAAAAAAACCTTCTTGGCAAAAGTAAAAATTACTTTTATGATTACTAAATACTTACTGCAGGCAGTCAGATGAAAGAAGTAGGCGATCCATTACCAAGCCTGTATTTACTCACAGCCAATCCCATTTCAACATGCTGCACATTTTTCTCAAGCTACCATTTTCTGTGGTCTTCTCAGATCTCTGTCACGCTTCACTCGAGTACATAAATCACTATTCTTCAGCGCCTACATACGCTGCCATTTCCAGACATTAAAAGCCACTGGAAGCGCTAGTGTAGAAATCCTCTTTTAAGTTAATGTCATCTTTTCATTTGTTATTTCTTACTGGCAACAACGTATGGCTACAAGCGAAAACAGCCTTTTCAGAGTGACAACTCCCTCAGTTAAAAAAATTCTTATATATCAACTTCTACAAATATATTTGTGTTCATTTGTTAAATCATGAATGTATGTATTGAGTACATCCAGTAGGTATTTTGTACTAAACTGTATTAGAGTGCAATGTGAACTTAATGTAAGGGTTGGGTTGTACTGCAGTTATCTTATTGATTAGACACAAGCAAGTTCAGCCCATTCTGACCCGACAACTGGAAGTGGGAGGGAGTACACTCCTCTGAATTAAATCATTACAACTTACACACCATCATTTTGACATGTAGAGCTGTGTACAGATGGTACTTACATCAGTATGTGATGCACTTACACATGCTGTACTTGTGTACAGCAGGTGGGAAAAAAAAGAAATATGCCAGCATGTTCTTTGTTGGACATGTTCTGGTTGAAAAGGGAAAAGGTCGACTAACATAAGATTCAGGGTACACCAAATATGAATTAACTATGAAGTTTCAGTCACAAGAAACTCAGCAACTTCCACTGACATCTGCTGCAAGGCCATCAGGGTGAAGAAAAACAAAACACCTCACTGTAGTCTGTGTTATATTTTATATTTATCAGTGTTCCATCAAACTTTGGTCTTCATAGAAAATCTCGCTGGCAAGCGTGTTAGCATGTATCAGAGAAAAATATGTAAAAAAATTCACACGACCGGTCAAAACACAGTTATGTGTTTAAGGGGAAAAAAGGGCAAAAAAGCCACATAGTGATCCTCCTATTGTGGGGAGGGTTTTCTACATTACAACAAAAAAAAACATTTTATTTTCTTAATCCCTTAACGCCCCAATCTATTAACAATAATATAAACACAAAATTAATTGAGTAAAACAAATGGGAGGAGACAAGAATGAAATAAAGTAAAATTAAATATTAAATAACAGAAAATACATTCTTAGAAAATATCTTATAATAAATACTTTTTTTTTTTTTTAAAGTCACTTTTTTATTTTTTTTTTATTATACTTCAATTATATGCATGGTGGCCTGCCATGACCATACTTAAAATAAATAAATAAATGAAATATACATTTTTAAATATATAAACTAGTTACATAAATACAAATACTACATTAGTTTTATCTTTGCTTTATTTTGTCTTTTGATCTTTTTTCATTACAATTTTAGGCTTATTGATCTTTGTATTGGACAGTGTTTTTAAAGTTTATAGAAGTATATATTAGTATTCTATATACACAACTAAATACTTAAGACTTGAAGTGTTTTGACAAATTCTCAACAACAGGCATCAAATGGTTGAATGTAACAATAGTTTCTGGATAAGTTAAGAAAATAGTTTCTCATGTGCACATCATGTCCTTCTGAAGCATTTGTGCTATAAGCTCCTCAAGATACAATCTTGTCTTAGAAGAGTTTCAACCTGTTTCGAATCTGCAGTGATAACTGAACAAAACAAACATCCCTCACTCAAATGTTCACATACTCGCATCTAGCAACAATGTCAAACTCTTAAGAGGATTCAAGAAAAAAAAAAAAAAAAGAATGAAAAAACAGCAAAAGGGTCATAATATGTCATTGAAAGAAAGAGGGAAAAAAAATGTAAAAAGCTGAATCTATCAGCCTCTTGAAAAATACCACCTGCTGTGCAGCTCAACATTCGCAAGACATCAGGAGGACAAAACGTTGAAGTAAGGTCTATCTGACAGAATGCCCTCAGGCCTCAGTGGTGTCTAAAAGCACAGGGAAGCAGAGACGAGAGCAAACAGAGGCATTCTCTGGCAGAAGAAGTCAAGATACTCAGGGAAGGTAGAACAGTGGTAGAAAACGTTTTCTTTTTTTTTCTTTTTTTTTTTCCCAAAGACGAACAGGGCTTATGACATTATTTGGAGAACAAATCTAAAAGATACACGAGTTCAGTTTGTTTGTTTCATTAGTATCATCAATCAGACGGCAAATCAGTCAATCACACAGGTTGCTGCAAAAATCGGTAGTTCCAAATGAGAAAAGTTAAGATAAACTTTATTGTCCAGAGGGAAATTTGCAATGGTACGGCAGCATTAAAGCATTTAAAAGGGAATACATTCAAAACACAAGAAAATAGTAGTATATAGCAGCAGTTTAATAAGTCAAGATATAAATGAATCAAATTGCTAGAAATTCAGTAAATAAATGTAAACCGCCACCAATAATAAATCTGCCATCAGGTGGAAGACATGCAGTGTGTTATAAACATGGCTGCTGGTGTATGTCTTTTTTATTTATTTATTTTTGTTTTAATTTTTCACATCTAAAATAATGTCTGTAGTGAAATTAACTATTCTGTGTCAAGCAAAGCACCACATTTTTTTTTTTTTTTTTTAGAAAATAACTCAAATTTACTGACAGGCACACATCCCACCCTGGAAATAAGGCTTGTTAATTATGTGTCACCAGGTAAAATCTACTTCCAGTAAGTTTGCATGTTGGAAACTAATCCTCTCTTATGACTGATCACATCAGGCAACAGGCAATGGGTGTGAACATGAGCTCTTTAGCAAATTTGCATATATGTAGCCTGTATGAATATTAATTAAATGTATATTTCTAAATAAACAAATAAGTTAAAACATGATTTTTTACTTGCATGGTGTTAAGAGATGACACCAGTAAGTCAAACTTGTTTAGACACTTCTCAAAACTGAGTATTAGACTGACCTAAAAGCTGTAAGCTGATACAGCAAGCACCACGAAAAGTACGAAGGGCGACACGGTTGGTGCTTTTCTTTTTGGGTTCAGTACTAAAGTGACCTTTTTCACACACCAGCAGCCGTATGATCAACTGGTAATATAATATATATATATATATATATATATATATATATATATATATATATATATATATATATACACACAGTGCATTTATCTTGATTGATCCACAATGGATAAGACCAAGTCTCTCTGACCTTAAACATGGCACTGGCTGTGACCTCGTATTGGTTAGAGGCAGTGACCTGATCCATGAAGAAGTGAACACAAAGAGCTGACAAGGTCAGGGAATTCTGCCAGGAACATTTCCACAGCAAAGTTCCACGTGGTCCCCGTTGTTTAATGTCTTTTAGCTGAGTTTTGTCATGTTTAGTTTTTTATTTATTTTATTTTTTCTATGGTCATTTGTTATGAAAAGGTTAGCTAAGTGATGTCAAAAGAAGAGATTTATTCCACCCAGACTAAAACGCCTGCAGTACACAGATAGTATATTGATGTAATATTGGATAACCTAACATAAAAGATGGCATGTAATATTTCTTGCTTGGTTTTGTACATTTTGTAAAACAATGGTTCTCTGGAGGCTTCAAAGGGTGTTAAATATTAGTTATCTAGTTTTACCATGATTCCCTTCAGGTTTGCGGTTCCCAAGAAACTGACACTTCCCTAAATCTGGGCTTGAAGCGCCACTGACCAATCATGAGTTAGTAACTAGGAGAAAGGGGGCTTTCAAACTTTCTCTTCTTGCACAAAATGCCAAAGCAGTGTGTGTAAAGCGCTTCGGTATGGGTGATGCATTTCTTACCTTCCCTAAACACAATTAAACAGGTGCCAAACACAGATCAAACAGTGTAATAGACCTCACTCACGGCTAAATAAATATAACCAAAAGGATAACAGAAAATACTATTTTTGTACAATAGAACGTTTACACCTGGGACGCGATGTGACGTTTTGCTTCACAGTTTAGTAAGGAACTGGTTGTTTTGAACATGCAATGTTTCTTATTCAGCAAAGAAGTGCAAGAAGATTAAAAGGTAAAAGGTAAAAGTTCTGTAGTGTGTCTTTAACATTGACTAAGGTAGTTGAGTACACTGATGTCTTCTTCCTGACATGAACAGGGGTGCCGCCAGGAATTTAGGGCCCTATGAAAGACAATGACAGATCCCACCACTTGATTGCAAATCGAATTTGTTTTTGCTGCAACTGCTTCAAGCAGGTTAAATAAAAAGCTTCTCGTGGGAGCAGGAAAGATCTATGACTGTATTTAACAGATGTAATTAAATCACAATGTACATGTTTAACTGGGTTATTTTAATAGTGATGGTCATCTTACCACAGACGGCTGCAGGATACTCAGTGTTTCCAATCAACTATCCTTCATCTAGTAAAACCATTACATCCTGGTTTTTGTTATTTCATACTGTTTATTATGAAATAAAATAATGTTTTTCAGTTTCTTTGAAAATATGTTTCATTTTATATATGAGTTTGAGTGATAAAAAAAAAAAAAAATTCTGGGACTATCTGTAATGATGCCAACTGGCCTGAACACAATGCTCTCCTTCTTCACTCGGACACAGAGGGGATACTGGGACAGGGAGGGGATACTGGGACAGGGAGGACACTGGGATAGGGAGGAGACTGGGACAGGGAAGGGACGCTATTAATTCATATATTAATTAATAATTAAACAATATTAATATAAATATACATTGCTAAATATTTACTAGCACTAATTAAATGTTGGTTAACTCTGTGAGGTTTGTTGAGTTTTCCTCTTTCTTGTGTCTGAATGTTTTTTTTTAACTTTCTGACTTAAAGCTCGGCCTCTGAATTAGCAACAAACACATGATGGGCTTATTACCAAAACTGGAGACTCCAGGTTTCGTTATTTAAAAGAAATAAATAAAATACAACACAGCGGGTGTGACGCGCAGGTCAAGTTTTTCTGTCCCACATTTATAAATCCATCTTTTCTGTCCAAACCCGTCGCTGCACACGCTAAATACGCTCGTGAAGGCTGATTTTATTTGGCCTGATATGTGCTTGAGAACAGAGTGAATATGGCAACAACAAATTTTTGAATGATCAGTGGTTATTCGCACTGTCTGCACATTTAATGTGCCGCCCTGCAATTACAGGGAACATTTCTAAACCCAGCCCGACCCGACCTACAGGAAACATGCAGGGATTGAGGGTCACAGATCAGCCTGCTCCACCAGCTGACCTCAAAAATGATGTGATGTTTGCAAGCTCAGACATTGAAGAGGGCAAAGTGAAGTCAGCAGCAGCCTGTAGATATCTAGCTTATATCACTGATCAATAGGTTCATTTTAACCGATCACAAACTAAACGGCTCTTGCAAACTACTGCTGATAGAACTGATGCGCTCTGACAGGACCAAACCATTTCATGCACTTTCATGGGGGTGTTTGGTCAACATCTATATTCATTTTTTGTTTATCTCTTTATTTTACTGCTATATTTTCTTACAGTCTTTTAAAAAATATATTCTATTTTTAATGAATGTTTAATAATGCACTTATATAGTTTGTACATTTTCTTGGGCCCCTATTAGTCGTGGGCCCTTGGAATCTCCCTAACTTTTCCCCCCATACGGCGCCCCTGCACATGAATGATGTAGTCGTAGGGTGGCTTAGTCTTGCATTATGAACTGTGAGGCTTCATATTTATTGTGCTGCTTTTTTTTTTTTTTTTTTTTTATATTAGCACAACTATATATATATATATATATATATATATATATATATATATATATATATATATATATATATATATATATATATATATATATATATATATATATAATTCTTCTACTTGTCTTAATATTTAACTGTTCTTTTATTTGTTTAAATCTAATAGCAGAAAAGATGCAATCCCCTTCTTTTATCTGAAAATACTTTCCATTTACAAAGTTAAGCTATCCCAACCTCTAAAGACTGATGTTGTTTCTTGACAGTGTCACAATATGAAGGCCAGGTGCTTGTGTCCATCCCTGCTGTAAATGTGTTACTTTGTCCCAGTTTAGAGGCTAAGAGGGAGGAGGCGATGAATTCTAATAGTTGTCCATGTTCTGACAGAATCAGGCTGCTCTCTCCTCTCATCACAGCATGGACTCTCAGCTCTGATCAGCATTAATATTCACAGGGCAAGTGTAATCAATGCAATTCATTTTTTATACACACATACTTTATTCAGCATTATTGTTATTATTTTTTTAATCAGGCTTCAGGCAAAGCTTAATTAGACGTTTTAAGTCTCGGTAAGAAAGAAAAAGAAAAGAGAAATGTATGTTGTTGTTTTTTAAATTACTAGAAAATTGTAATGAACTTAGCTGAGAATTGTAAAGAATGACTGTTAAATTATGAAGTTATTGTCAGGAAAGAAAAAAAAAAACATCAAAAGTAAAAAGTCTTTATAGCCGACTGTAATTATTCTCCAATGACAAGAATAAAGTCAAGTCAATATGAGAACAAAAAGAAATGCGTGGGCTTTCTTTATTTTTTTGTTGTTGAGGCCTTTTTGTGAACACTGTGTGATCCAGGCTTCCTTCTGATCCTGTTGTCCTTAATGCTGCACAGTCTTGTTGTGCTTTTTTTTTTTTTTTTTTTTTTTTACTGTACGTCTGTCCATCTGTCTATGTGTTGCCCTCCTTCTCCCACAGGAGATGGTAATGGGATCTTAGCAGAAGTCTGATTAAAAGGACACTTCCTCCTTGGAGACCACCAGACAGTTTCTCTGTTTTCTTCAGTTCTCTTCCTCAGAGCGTCAGAAACCTTGGGTTTGGGAACAGAAGGGCCTGATCGCAGGCTCACGCAGAGCAAGCTAATTAAATTAGGCCTCCTTTAATAAAAGAGGAAGTCAACTTAACACTTTTATCCCAACTCCACCATCAAAGGAAGAGGAAAAATAAGGCAATAAATGGAAAAACATACAACCTGAAGATACTAATTTCTTCATGTTACATTGCATTCGCTCTACCTCTAAGTTACATTCAGCCTCGTGCAGGGGAGGAAAAAAAGATATAAAAAATAAGTTGACTGTTTTTCAAAGAGGAAAAGTTCACAACGACCAGGATTCTTAAAAATAGTCCATTGTAAACTTTTCCAGTCTCGCTGTGCAGGATCGTCTTTGCAGGATTTGGCTGACAGGATGTGCACGTGTTTAGTGGGTTATGGTGATAATATTACAATTTCAACACAACATATTAGAAGTATTTATTGCTGCAAAACTGGATCCAAACAACCATCTTCAACAAAAATAATTACTTAGAAACCCAAATGTGGAGCATCATGGTTTGGGTTAATGTTGCATGCAGTCTTGGTGCGTTTTACACTCTTGGTTATAGCCACTTCTAACAAATGCACAATTATATGTTCTGATTTCTTTAGTTTTATCAGTTACTAACAAACAAAATTAAATGTTACCACAACATGCTGTGCTGCGTCCATGTGGCCACATTAGTGAAAAAGGGAAATGCTGCAGGGTTGCTGTCAAAGTCCGGCTAAAGAAATATGGCCAAATAGTAAAGAATAAAGGGGTCCTCTTTCAGATTTGTCAGAAGCCGTTTTGTTTCAGACACTATATAATTAATCTAATGAAATAAATTGCTCCTAATATGTCCATACACACACATATCAAAATAATAATTGACCAAAAACATGTATTTTTGTGAGGAATTGTTTTGGATGCACGCAGTATGAACTAAAACGAAGCCATTCAGCACCTTACAGCTGCCTTTCTTAATCTCACCGTTTTCAGCGAGAAAAAAAGCTTTCAGGATTTAAGCCAAGTCCATCATTTTTTTTTACATCTAAGCAGGAAATGAAAATGTATTGAACTGGGTCAAAGGGCAGAAGGAATGGAATGGAATTATCATAAATTTACATGAACAAACTCTTAAGCTTACATCACAGGAGTTCGATCATCTCAAAGGGATCCAAAACAAATTAAAGAGGAACGTCTTAATGATGGCATTGCATCAGTACATCTAATAAGCAGTTAATTAAGAACTACAAGTTGAATAAAATAACAAGTTAACAGGAAATATTTTTTCCTTACAGTTTTACAAATAAAATCCTACTGAATGTATGTTGTGGTAGAGCAGGTCAGTGGAGTGTTTGACACTGATTATGAGGAATAGAAGGAAGTGCTGTTCTGCTTTGGTTTCAACAGGCCAAAGACAGAAAAACCGGAATGAAACGGGGAGAAAGAAAAAGAGGAGAAAAAGAGCCTCTCCTCTCATCCTCGTTATGTAAACGAGGTGCATGACTGTTCAGTGGGTCCCTCGAGAGTTAATTACCAGTGGCTTCTCAGCCTAATTGGCTGAAACTAAAGAATTTGCCATTTCTTATTCCCATGCTCCCTCTCCCCAACCATCTCGCTCACTTTCTCCCTCTCTATCTCGCTCGATCACTCTCTCTCTCTCTCTCTCTCTCTCTCTCTCATTCTGTTTCTCTTTGTTTCTCTCTCTCTCTCTCTCACACACACACACACACACAAGCATTTTTTTTTTCCCCTTCCGCTTTTCAACCTGTTTTCTTGTTTTCTCCTCTCTTCCTTCTCAGCGTCGGCCTTCTAGCTTAGCTGCCAGTTGGTGCCAGTTGAAAATCTGGCACCGACGCTTAATTTGAGCATCTGCTCCAGCTGGCGGGATAAGCATATTTTTTACATTGCTAATTCCAGCTATTTGGCTAGACTAATCACTACTGGATAAAGAAGAGAAACGAGGGATGTGGGTTGCCCATCACTTTGAAACAACAACAAAAAAAAAAAAAAGTTGGCATCTCATCATTTTCTAAATGGATGCAAATTCAATTCAAAAAGACAGGGATAACAAGTTGGAAGTAAGAATGAAAGTTGGCCACACTGTGGGGACATATTAATAAATCAGGGCAGGCAGAGGAAGTAGGGGGCTTCAGAGGACTTTGATTTCATTGGATGCTGCAAAGTAACCAAAAGCTTTCTATATCTGTGTCTCCCTTATTAGTTCCATTAGTTCCAAATATATTTAACATGTCTTCAGAGTTGATCAATTCTTAGATTCACCAACAAACTACCACATCACCAACTTTCGCCCTAGTCTGCTGTCTTTTAAGCTCAAATAGAGACATCAACAACATCCAAGTAACCATTTCTTAGTTATTTTCAAGAGCGGGAAAAGATAGATTTTAGTTTTCTCTAAACTGAATTAATCCATTGTGAAAACAATCAGGAAAATCAATAAAAACAAACAATCAAATTATTTAAAAATCATTAATTATATTAATCTAATGTCAAACAGGAAATAAAAACAAAGAACAAAGAAATAAAAAAGTGAAAAAAATGTAATGAAATACTGAGAGCAGAGCAACATTGGTTTAAAAAAAATAAAAAATAAAAAAATAAAAAACTGCTACAGCTTAGGATAAAAAAAAATTTAATTAACATCCAAATAAGACTATATTACCATATTAAATATGGGGAGATTTTCACCACTCTATAGTAATTCATGGACACAGCTGTTTGTTCAAACCGTAGTTTATGCATGTTTACAGAGATTATTGCCAAGTGTTGACAGGCAGCAGAATAACAAATATGTGAATAAGGAGTCGGGGTAATATATGTAAGGTCAGGTTAATCTGTTGTATTTAAATTTTCTTTTACTCCTTTCACAATTTTGTATTCAGGTTTATGAAGAAAATACTAACTTTTATTTTTACTGTTGCCAAATTGTCTTTAGTGAGAGCGTGTTGCAGAGTTCTGTTGCCATGTAATCTGCAGCCAAAGTTTAGTGACCCTGGAGGAGTCATTGTATCTTGCATGTTTTGTAATGAGGCAGAAACAAGTAGAAAAGGTCCCTTGAACTGTTAGATTATCCAAGTAAATAAACAACACATGAACAGTAAAAAGTAAAGTATAAATGTAAAGTAAAAAATAACGATAACGATAGAGAAAACACTAAATAAATAAATGAATAAAAAAAACTGTAAAAGTTAAAAAAAAAAAAAAAAAAAAAAAAAAGTGCCTCACTGAACAATGACCAGTAAAACAGAATTAAATTGGACTACACATCACAAGTTGCTCAGTCCCTCCATTTACTTAAAGAGACATCCAAGCAAAAACACAGAGGGACTTACGGGTACTTTTGTATTATATAAACAATGATCAGGGCCAGGCAGTGGTGTGAAGAAAATATGATTAACTGTGCTTGTAGTTCAAAAGCCCAGCACAAATTTTAGTTACTCTATGCAGGCATATCTGCCACAGCTGTGTGTTTAAAGATAACTTCCATATTCAGCATGCACTGGAACACCATTTATTCAGTGTAATGAGGAGATATTAAAGAAAATGAGAAAGCTGAAAACAGAAGGACAGAAAAGAGAAAAATAACAGAAAAATAACAAAGACAAAGGTAGAATAAAGAGAAAAAACATAAATCCCATAAAAAGGAGAGAATATTTCTTCTTTTTATTCTTTAAACAAATGTAATCAGCTACTTTCTCTGTCCTGAAAGTGCCTGACATTCATTAGACTTTTCATTACAAAAATTATAGAAGGATTTTACACAAATTTAAAAACAATGCCTCTGAAATTAAGTAAGACAATAGTCAAGCACAATGAGAGGCAACATTTCAATAAAAGTCACTGTCAGTTGCAACAAAGTATAATTCAGCTTATTTTCTTGGAAAACTATTCCTTTGTTAGTAAATAATTCACCACTATGTGGAGAAACAGGCATCGTTGGATACATATAAGCAGATTACACTTTATCTTTGGAAGAACACAGATGTACAATGGTCAGGATGTCAGAACGCTCCATAGCTTACTTCACAGAAACAATGTTAAAACAAATTATTCATTCATTCATTTTCTGAACCGCTTAATCCAATTCAGGGTCGCGGGGAAGCTGGAGCCTATCCCAGCTGGCTTTGGGCGACAGGCAGGGTAAAATGTGGGATCATAACCCATTACATTACAGATTCCTTTATATTAAAGTGGAGCAAAGAGAACGTTTGGAGATTAAAGCAAAAGTTTAGAAGGTCAGCACAATGTGGGTGTTTTTGAGCTCCCTTTTTCAACCACTATGGACATGCTCCTGAAACTGATTATAAACTATCTTCCTTTTTATCTTCTTTCATTCTCTTATTCATCTATGGACTGCAGAGGGGTCCAAAGTCTGTCTATGGGGGCTGCTGTCCTGCAAGTTTGAAATGTTTTCTGCTGTATAAGACCTGAATTAGATTGATGGGTCAATGGGCTTTGGCAGCATTTGATGACAAGTTTCTGAGGAGACCCAATAAATGTGAATCAGGTATGTTGAGCAAGGGGACATCTAAAACCTGCAGCTCTGTAACCCCAAAGGACTGGAGTAGGACACACCTGCCAAACTGGTTTTAGCAGAATCTCATCAGACCTGCTTGATCTGGTCTTGTCATCCAACAAAATTTAATTAAACCTTATAGAGAAGCTTCTTGAGACACTAGCTGTACAGAATATTAGAATTGAAAAAAGAACTGAGATCAGCTGATCAAGTTAGGAATCAATTTCTTTAAAAAAAACTAATGAGAACCAGAGTGCCCTACTTGCATCTAATAGCTTAATCGTTAAAGCTGATTGACTGTGCCTGTTAGAGCATCATTTTATTACGTCTCCATTTATAACAAAAAAATACAATAAAGAAAATAAAAACAGACTTCTCAAACTTTGCAGTATTCTGTCTAAGCTGTCTTCACCGATCAAAAGGCTGTAGGTTGCTGTATGTGATGTGATGACACAACCTATACAAACTAATGAAACAACATGGTTGACTTAATCTAATGCATTTTTTTTTTTTTAAATCATTGCAACCCAAATGAGAAGTGGAACAACTGTTCTTATGAGATTACAGTCTCATGATAAACTGGGATGCTAAAGTTTCTAAAACAGCAAAAACATTTTCCAACATAGCACTAAATTGTTGCTTAAATAGTCAAGTTTTCAACTGCAGTGCATAGCAGTACTTAAGTTATGGAAAATTTAGTTTGTAGCAGATTACAATAGTCAGGGAAGAATGTTGTCCTGGCTGAGAGCAGATAGTCAAACACTTTTAGAACCCATTATGTATTAAAGGACTATAATATGTCATTATTTGGATTTACCATCACCTTAAAACAAACAAGGAAAGAACCACATCAGTGTATTCTGGTGTTTTTTTCAGATTGAATCTCATGTAAATAAGATACCTTTTAACTTTAGCACAATGATGCACTTATGGAAATGTCATTCTGGAACACATGTATTGCCTTATTTGCAAGAAACAGACTTTGCATAAGGAGGTGAAATTGTAGTGGAAACTTTAATTCATCAATTTCTCTGAAAGAATTCCTCATTTATTGGTTTGGATCGATTTTCCATCTTCTTTTAATTATGGTTAGTTATTATTTTCAACCCTGACTGGTTATGCTAAAGCACCAAGATGAGTTGGTTAGGTTAAGCAACCAAAAACACCAGGTTTGCTTTAGCCAACATTCCTATTTGATTTGGTTTAGATAGTAAAACTGCTTGGTTGGGATTAGGAAAAAAACAAAAAAAACAAAAAAAAAACTTGGATTTGCTTAAAATAATTACATAATATGCTAGGTTAAAAATATTAACCTAGCACATTGGTTAACATGATTAACCTAACACAGTACATAGTTATGTAAAGCTTGAAAAAGAAGACCTGCCATATCATACACATCAGGATGACCATATGTTCTTTGTATTTCCTTGTGCAAAATTAAAGGGATAGTCGTCGCTTTAAAACATAAATTTGATTAATCTGTTCTGATAAAACATCCTGTAATCTTGCAGTTCACATCTCCTCCTGTTATCCATCTCTTCTCCTCCCTCTGGCTTCACTCCAACCTCCCTCCTGTTCAGCACTCGGCCAGAATAGTAGACTGGATGGATGAAGCTACTGGTGGTAGTGGTGGTGGCATTTAGGAAACAGCTGCTTATCTCCCACTTTCCTCACCCAGCACCTATTATACTGATTATCAGTACTGTCAATCTTAGTACCCCTCACTCCTCCACTCCCCACCTCTCACTTCTCAATCCCACTGTCCCCCTCGATTGTAGCCTGGAGGGCTGAGCTGCTAGACGGATCCAGCACAGATGCAGCACTCCTGTTCCAGCTGTAGGAAGAGGAAGCTTAACTCAGTAGGAGAGGAACTGCTACTTGCTCTCTATTGAAGATCTCAGGAGATGGACAAGGTTTTGCCACAGACTACCTGACAATTTAAACAAGTAGAAGTAGAAGAATTGGTATGGTAAAGCCTTATTCATGCTCTACCTTAAAAAACTCCATGCTTACGAGCACAGCTTTTTGTTGTTCTGCCTCCTTTACCCGCATAATTTGGTCCAGTTTCAGAGTTTACAGATCCTGAGCCTAACATAAACAGAGCAGTACCACCTGAAAGCGCAGGGGTAGTTACAGCACAGCGTACCTCATGTGACCAGCGAAAGGTACAAAGACGCAGCAGCAGCAGCCACAATATATTTAACAACCGCACAGGCCAGTGGTGTTGACATTGTTGCCTAGTTTTACACTTATTTCTGGGCGTAAATCATCATGACATCATGTTGGCTGTTGTCAAAAACTGACATCAGAATTTAGAAGTGAACTTTGACCTCTGCACTGATGTCAGCTGAATGTACTCCCAAGCACCCACACAAGCATGGGGGGATGAAAATCTTAACAATTGTGTATAGGGACAAATAAATGTAAACTAATTTAAAAAAATATATATATAAATATTTCAGAATTTTATTTAGAGTAGTCATTTAAAAACTATATGCAAAAAATAAACTAGAATCAGCACAAAGTTTGTTTTTATTTTATTTTTTTTGTCTTTTGTTGTTTTAACATTTGTATAATGCCTTATAGCGACCACAATAAATTTAATGAATTTTAAAGTAATAAAAATCTTTTTTTAAATATAACCATTTATCTATGCACTTTAAAAATACTTCCCTTTTCAGGATGAAGGCTAAGCATTACATTAGCCCTGAGATTCCTTCCGAAGAAAGGTTTTTGTATCCCTGTATGCATCACATTTAAGGTCTAAATAACACTTAAATCTTCTGGGCGATCTTTTAAAAGCCCCTGGTCCAGTACATCATTAACTCATGTCACTGGACCAAAGGACTGCTAAAATAAAGGGCCATTCCAAAACCTTTGATCTTTTGTTCTGCTTACGCCATTAGCGTGGAGAGCCACACACAGTGGCTCGCTGCCAGGATTTTGTTAGATCTAGCTAACGAGGATGGCTCAGGTAGTCCTAATAGAATCTTCCCTGCCCTTATCTGTGTTGACTTCAAACAGTGTGGGATGAATGAAGGGAAAACAATCTGGGTCTGACTTTGAGGATGAGGTTGAAGAATACTTACAGGCTAGTGCTTTTCTATGGGTCGGGCAACCAAGCTCCTACTGCACTGCACAGATCAAAGTTAATTCCCCTCTTAATTAAGCTGAAATTGGATGAGAGCAGGCAGAGACTAGCTTTTGTTTTCCTTTGTGCCAGCAAACATTAAAAGCTGTAAATCTTAGTGTGTATTTGTGTGTGTGAGAGAGCATGAGGGAATGATTTCCTAAATCCGTACCAACAACCATCGGTGTTAACCCGCCCTCTTCTATTAAGGTGTGTGAGGAGTGCATACCCTTGTCTCTGTGTGTGTTAGAGCTACTTGTTCTCTCTCTCTCCTGATGGCCAATCTGTCTGCATGCAGCCTGGTGTATGCACAGTGGCGCTCCGTAATGAGTCTCCTTCTGCCACCTTTTTCCATGACCATGTCCATGTGTTGTGATGCTAATGAGCCCTCGCTACCACAAACACCCTCCTTAATTGTCCTCTTTGATCTACCACTAATTCTGCTAATTAGGAGCCCAACTTTTCAAAGTTAAACGTTTTGCTTCCATATACTAGTGCGTCCATTCATGGGTGTGTGTGCATATTAAGAGAAAACAAACTAAAATGGGACAAAGAGGTTTTTTTTTTTCCCTCCTTCCATCCTTTTCTTGGCCCAAGGGAGTTTGGTCACAAAACATAAAAAAGGTATGCATCACTTGTCATGTGGAATTCATTACATTAGCTACGGTATCACCAAAAACCCAAAGGCACGCACAGTACAATACATCAGCAAACAGACACTATATCATGCTCCTAGCAGATGTAAAGGTATAAAATCAACTTTGTGCACAGATGCTTTGGTTTGCAATGGTTGCACAAACACATCTGCACATGGACAAACAGATTAATGTACTGTGTGAGCAAGTTTAGCTCAGAGATGGGCGCAAACATTCACTGACATAATCAAACTGACACATCCAACAAAGCATCTTCTTTGCCATCCAATCTGTTTGCTCTGCTGTCTTATTCATTGCACTAATATGCTGTAAGCTCTCTAAAACATCAAAAATGAGCATAAATACAGTTAAGAAATCAGATGAAAGGCTTCCAGGCTAAAAACTTTTCAGGATCTTAATTTGTGTAATCCTTTAAGTATCCAAAGGATATGAAAAAAAAAATCCACTGTTCAAGGTCCCTTTGTTATCGTCTGTTACAAGGTGCAAGATTTTTATATTCTTAAAACATTCTAATAGCATTATTATGGGATTAAGGGTTGATCTAAATTAATTGGGATTAAAGAGGCCGGGGAAGTGTGTTGTGCACTGTATCTGGTATAAATTACAGAATCTGTCTATAACAGTTTAGTTGCTCTTGTACAGTGGAGAGAGATTATTTTACATTTCCGTGTTTCAAATAAGAAAAAGAAAGCACAAAGCACCAGTACAAAGATATAAATATCATTAGAACATGGACAAGTTCATACAAGAGATTAGATATGCACATGTGAAACAGCTCTCTGGGGACTGTCAATTCTGGCAAGTAGCATCATCCCTGGAGTGACAGTGTGGCCCAGTGTTTACCAAGTCAGTACATGTTAGAAGAATTACAACAACTACGGTTACATGATGTTTTTTTAATTTGGAATTAACGTATTGTCCAACAAGTTAACATGGAAATAATAATTACAAATGGCGGCTTACATGAAACACAGAGACAAACAACCACTCACGCTCACACTCACTCCTAGGGACAACCAATTAGCCTAACATGCATGTGTTTGGATGGTGGGAGAAAGCCGGAGTACCCGGAGAGAACCCCTGCAGCCACAGGGAGAACATGCAAACTCCACACAGAAAGGGCAATGACCAAATCTTGCCCCAGTCAGGATTGAAGCAGTTACCTTCTTTCTGTGAGCCCAAAGTGCTAACCACTATGCCACTATGCATCCCTAAGTTTAACTCCAAATGGAAATTTGCATTATGAATTAAGAGTTTACATGAACATTTTTCATCATTTTAAAGTCAAATGAACTTTTATTTGGAATTAAACAGGGAAAAACTCCCATGTTAACTTAGCAAGTGTGATTTGAACTTTTGGCTCTTTTTTTAGCTGTGGGTTCCTAAATGTGACTGAAAATAGAAAAAAAAAAAACATAAATGTGTGTTGTCATTCTTGGAGCTACTCGGTTTAATCCCCATTTGTGTGATTCACACCAGGATAGTTCAAGGGACTCAGTTCAGTTGGCTGGGGAAGTCCATGATTTTCACACCTTTTGGTTTGATTTGCTTTCAGACACAACGGATAGAAGGGACATTTATGTCAGCATAGTCCGCTAGACTCTATCTAAGTGGGGACTTGGTTTAGTGGGGGGAGTTGCAACATTGTTCTGGATCGATACTGCGTTCATGCTGAACTTCTCCAACCAATTGGACCTTTTAAGAAACATGTTTCACTCTCCACTGGAGGCTCTTAAGAGTTTTCCTAAATTCTTCCACATCTCGCGGTGAGCTATTCCTCGTGTCTAGAGCCACCTATCACCAGGAGAAGCAGCAAGCTATCAAGCATGTGCTACAACAGGCTCTACATCACTTCCTTGTGTGATTCAGGATGGTCCTAATGCTTTCATACAGCAAATAAGCAGCACAAGGGTGTACTTGCGACTAAAGCAAAAGCCCAAATTTTCAAGTGGATAAGAGTTTTCTACCAGGATGCGAATGAGCATTCACACTACTATTCGAACATACTCAAATATATATGGAATAAGAACATGGTTCATTCATCCTGGGGTCATGTGACCAGGGTCTGCGAGTCGTGCAGCAAGCACGGTTAAAGACTAAAGGTAACAGAGCATTTGCAACCATCTCCCCTCTCTAGAACTGCCTTCATCTAAGCCCGAGTTCAGCAACTAAAAATTCATCTTTTTAAACTTGCTTTTGCTTAAGTTTATGTTGTATTTCATATTTTCTTCCTTTTTTTGCATTTCCTTGTAATTTTCATAATCACATAAACTTTTTCTTGCTTACCAGTGTAAATAAGCCATTAGAGAGCCCTGGCAGGGTTTGCATGATTTTACACTGAGCCTGTTAACATTTAGCTTTCTTTTGAATTAAGCAGAGAAGAAAATGTGGAGTTTGCCTTTTAAAACATAACAAGCATTTGCATGTGACAAAATATATCTAGATAAACACTTCAATGGAAACTTTGGAGACATTTAAAGTATGCCACTGTGGTATAGATTGAGTGGAGAGGTTTGCACTTAATTAAAAGACGTAGATGCACAAGAATACAAGTAGCCTAACTTGCACAGAGTCACAAAGGGACTTTGCTTCATTGGCTTCTGTGGGCAATCAATACTAATCACTAAAAAAAAAAAATAAAAAAAAATAAAAAAAAAACCTAAGAAAAAAGAAGAAAGGAAAGCACAAGAGATAAATTTGTGTCTCCCACCACCTATTTTACTATATAAACAGCCCAAGGCCACTTTTTATTCTGATAAACTGAGTTGTTAAAGCAAAAAAGGAGATTAAAAAGTGATTTTAACCCACAGTGAGAACAGTGATAACCAAAGTACTGGCCTCTATGTGAAGGAAAAGGCCCTCTGGTTTTAAAAGTAGGTTTGATTTACATATGATGTATGATTTAAAAAAGTCTCAATATCTAAACTCAGGAAAGGATGACTCCAAAAAGGCTATAAATGTTGTAGAAACAGTTAAATCAGATGTAGTTTGAAGACGCAACACAGGGTGCGTTCACATCAGGATAGTCCGCTAGGTTCGATCCGATTGGGGACTCGACTCAGTAAGGGGGTTTATCCATGCCGACCGAGATCGCGTTCACGCTGCACTGTGGTGAAATGAGCCAAACTTTTACAAAAATAGATCCCTATTCCCATCAAAGGTGGCGCTGCACTATTATTTAGCAACAGAGAAGACAAAACCCACGTGAAGAAGAAAACTCTGTTTCCTCTTCTTGCAAGCTAAACATGGAGCACAAAACTATCGCTGTTTAAGGTTTTTAACTTTGTCTTAAGTAAACTGCAGAAATACACTGCAACAACGGCTACAGTATGAACAACAGATGACGCAGAGGACCCTTACTCCATTGCTACCCACAATGCAATACAATGTAAGCAGGAAGTGACTTTTTTTTTTTTTTTTTTTAATAGTTCGCTTCCTGTATTTAGTCTGCTTGAAAGTGGTCGAGACCTGCGTTTGTAGGTGGACCAGGTCCGCTTCTTTGTTCCAAATCTGAATTTGTTTGGCACATTCACAGCTCACCAAACGAAGCTGACTTTTCGAGCAAATGAACGAATATTTGAATCAAAAAGGCTGATGTGAATGTGCGCAAAGTCCACAACTGGATGTAAATGGGTTAGTGGAGGCTGGAAAAGGGATGAAATGAAGACTAAGGAGCCAGCTGAGTGAATAACCTTAACAAAGCCAGTGACTGTTTGCTTCAGCCACTTAACACTGACCTATGAATCATCCAAGCTTAAAACAAAAGATGCATGAAAGCTCAGAATTGTGTTTGTTTCAGCAGAAGACATCCTAAAATGTTATGTTTGGTTGAAGTTCCTGCTGCTGAAGCAAACCCACACCGCATAATGAAAGCAGATGTTCATACACTTACTCCATACAGAAAGGTATTATTAAAAAATATATATATTTAAATAAACTATATTCAATAATTTTAATTCTTTTTATTTACTTCTCTTGAGTTTGGAATTTCAGGAAGAATCTGATGTTACCTGAATGTTACTTCATTCATCATGCAGAAATATAGAAAATTCTTCTGGGTTCTCAAACTTCTACACGAAATTGTATGCACAAGGGTGCTAAGGGAAGTCAATATGAATGCAATTTGAAGAATGCTAATAACATGAAGAAGAGAGAAGTGGAGGCAGTACTCTGACACAGCACAGCCAGGGGATCTCATGCCAATCGGAGCATGGCCTTTTAACCGAGCACTCTGTCAGAGATGCCAGTTTGACGGACGATGCTCGCCCAAGTGACATTTCTCCAGGGTAGGAAAGAGGGGACAAAAGTGTGAAACATTGCAGGTTGTTAGAGGAAAACAGGTTAAAAAGAAATGCCCAAAAAGCATCCATAAGAATGAAATCATGTGAGTAAGGTAGCGATTCGAAGTCGGTTATCATTTCATTTCCTCTCAAGTGATGGCTACCGGACTGTTCCACCCATGTAAAAAAAGTTTTTTTTCTTTTCTTAAAAATTTCTTCGCAGATCAATTTGACTGTAAATCACCCTAACATGTGTGTGAAAATTATTCTTTAAGTGAATTTACAAGTAATCTCCCGGGCATTCAAATGAAAGGCAAAGCCGTTCTTCTGTGCACTTCTGAAAAGTGAGGAACTGGCAAAAAAAGCTTATTACTGTCGTTTCTGGCATCTTGGCTCAATTTGCATCATCATACCTGCGAGACCATTTAACAGACAAGAGAACAGATCAGAGGTGAGAAGACGAGAAAGAAAGATGTGCTTGTTTATTGGCTCGGAGGTCATTAGCATCACACCTATTAGTGTGCTGCCAGCTTCACTGCCCCTCTGTGTCACTCAATCCTCAGAGACAGATTGGCTGTCAGTGCAGAGCGGGAGCCAGCGACATCCAAACACACTGAACAAACACACCTACTGCCAATTTCTGCTCAGTCTTTATCCATTTGTTGTCTTCATCTAAAGTATAAAAGACAGGTTAATGGATAGATGAGGAAAAACACTGTGGCAAGACACTCGTGATGATTTGCAAACATCTTTTGTTGAATCCTGGAAGTTTCTTCACGTCACGTTTCACACTGGTCTATTCATTTTGGACTGAAAACTGAGTGGAGATAAAGATTGTTTACACTGGTTGTGTGAATTAATTACAGGAGCCCTGAGTCTGGCATGGTGCTGACATTCTATAGAATCTAATTAATACATTACAAGGTACAAGCCAGAGGTGACATAAGCTCCCTCCATCATATTTAAGCTTTTTTCTGCATAGCCATGTTTAAGATACTCATTTTATGCACTGATAATTTATTCTACATCAAACAATTTCACACCAAAGTTAATCATTTGTTTGTGAAATGTAGTGGTCACCATTTTGTATGGTTTATGGCAGCAGAACATTAAATTCAAGCAGAATATAGCAGAAATATGTAGTACAAGTCGCAAATTTGGACTCATTTAAATATTTACTGTGATCACAGCTATTTTCCTCCACTTGCCATGATAATCCAGTTAATTGGCAGGGTCATAATCTGCAGAGAAATGTTGTCTGTATGCCAGAAAGCGAGGTTCTCTACAGTCCTGAGGGCCACCTCCTGCAGGTGTTAGAAGCTTCCTTGCTCGCAAACACTTTAATCAATAACGTATTAACAATACCTATAAGAATACCTGTAAAAATATATAACTTTTTTTTCCATTTTAATGCTAATAAAGCTAAACAAACTGTATTTCTAAAAACGCAGTTTTATTTTTGCATATTTTTTATCGGCTGCATTTATTACTTTTTCATGGGATTTATTTTAATGCTAGCTTTCCAGTCAGCTACAGAATAGATTGCAAAACCTGACTGATAGTTTACCCATCCCAGAATTGTTTAGACCCTGAATGCATCGGTGATATGTTCATCAATATTAATCTAACAGACACTTATTCAAAGATTTGGGTCAAATTTTCCAGAGTCTGGAGCAGAGTCCAGCTCAAACATGGAAAAGCAGCATTTAACTTTTATGCTGTAAACAAGTAAAACGAACTGCCAGATGAAAATTAAACTTTCACCAAATGCAGACTCCCAAATCCAGGTGAAAACATTTCTTTTTTTATGCAGCTACACATGACTTTTCACTAATCTAGGTTGTTGCCTGCTTTTTTATTATTTTGATTTAAATCTGACATTAGACATGCTTTTTATTATGATTTTTGCTCACATTTTAACTGACTTTTCATGTTTCTTTAGCAAGCCACCATAATTTAAAGTGCATTACATGGTGTCATATATAAAATGTGCTATACAAGTAAACTTGCCTTGCCTAAGCTTATAACCAGCAATGATGACATGATAACTTTATTAGTAATATGCAATGATATTAGTTCAAATTATTTATTGCATTATTGGCAAGTTACTACATTATTGGCATTTTGCATAACAGCCCATATTAGTTTGTCATTCGCCATTTTTACATCATTAGGTGCTACACATCTGATTCGAGCTTTAGGGAATTGCTTTGTAGTTTGTTTTTCTTTTGTTTCTTTGAAATAAATTTGATCTAATATGATTTAATGTGGACAAATGCTTCTACACATGTACCTGAGCAGCAGTGGAAGTATGAACGTCGCTACTGTGATTACAGTATTTGATTTTCTCAACTAGTCTGGATTTAATTATTTTTTTCTCCATGTCATGTGTCTTGTATTCAGATGCATTAAATGAACAGTAACATTCTGTTGTTTCCTCCCATTTTATATATGCATGGTCAATTTAGAGCTTGTTAATAGTGTCCATAAGGTTGAACCCTTCATCAGACCCTGCCTACATCTTTATTAGTAACGTTTCCTAAATGTCTCAAACTCTGGTGGACCATTTTGATGGAACAAGCAATCGTGTAATGATTATTGTAATTATATTAAGTAATTTAGGAGAATGCCAGGGCAGCGAGTGTAAAATGTGGAGGAAATGTTATCAACTGCCTTTACATCCGTGCCTTAGGTTTTATGTTTGGGTCTAAAACAAACATATTTTCTTTGTTTGTTTGTTGTAAATAAATACACTCAAAGTGCAAACATATTTGGTCCCAAACAAGAAAAACACACTGTGAAAACACACAACCACTGCTTCCTCACTACTGACTCTTCCTTGTGAGTGTTACCAGTGGTATGATTTCCACAGCAGAAGGAGATGGCAGGGGAATAAAGGTAAGAAACAAGCACTGGCATGGAAGATTAAGATCTCTGCTCTGGTTGGCTTCAGCCTCCTGTTTTCTTCCATTTTTTTTTTTTCTATCTCCTACCTTACACCATACTGATAATAACCAGCAGACTACAGGATATATTGCCATGCCAATGGATGAGGGAGCTACAGTGTATGCAGCATCAAGCCAGACCGGACTATTTAAATGTCATTAATTTGGTGAATTTTAAATAATTTACAAATATCACCCTTTCAATGAGTGTATAAAGTCTCAAAACAGAGGATAGTGGTCATCGGACCATTCCCTGCAAATTTGAGAATTAAATCCAGAAAATACTGCAAGTAAAAATGCCTGCAATCACAGGATTAAAAGTGTAATTATTCTGTTACAGACCAACTTCTTCATGTCTTGATCACCTGGCCACTACTTGAACAGTGGCCCATATTTGTATGACGGTGTGTGTGTGTGTGCGTGTGTATGTGGGGTAGGTATGTCTGAGTTGTGGTTGGTATGAAGCAGAGAGTCAGGTTGGCTTCTAAGGCCCCCCGAGGGCCTTCGTTTTTGAGTCTCCATTAGGCTGATGAGGTTTGGCAGCTCATGTTGCTGGAGTTACTGTTGAGTTTCAGCCCTCCTCATGGCTAGACCTAATTAAACTTAAACCTCAGTCCTAATTTAAAGATAATTAGCTGTAGGGGTTAGCACCACCAGCACAGGCTGAGAGGAGTGGTGTGTAATATGGGTAGTAATGCATGTTAAATGGCAGTTATTCAGCGACAGACCGGTAGAATTAAATGAACTTACCATATGCAATTTAGAAAGTGGTTTTTTTTTGTTTTTTTTTTACCCAAAGTGGCTTAAAAGAAAAATGTATGCCCACAAAGTTCCTCATTTGGAGAGCCCTGGTGAAAACTCAGGGTCTATAACCTCAATGTGTCTCAAGAGACAAGAGTTTGTGTTTCTGTGGTGCACAAAAGAAACCAAGTGGCCCCGGCTGCATATTTGTAGGTGCTACGCAATAAACTGTCTGAACCTTGGGACTGGCCCTATGTTTTCCCATTAAGCTATACTGACAGCTTGACATTTCCCAGGGTAAAGGGCTCTGATTCAGGTATGTTTTATTCATCCTATTGACTACGCATTGTTGCCAAGCTAGACAGAGAGCAAAAGCCTGAAGTGTGGTAGGCAGCAGAGAGAGAGGAAGAGCAGAAGACACCTGTTGTGGATATGTTTACTGTTCAGGTAGCCAAACACAGCTCTGAGACAGCTGGGCGGTACATGCACAATATACTCATCACCATGCAGACAGAGATGGGGAGATACTGCCAGCAGAGAAAGGATAAAAATGCCTCTTTACTGAGCAGAATACAGTCGGGTATTGTGGAGATCTGTGATCATAGTCCTCAAGTTGTTTTAAAATTTGCTGTATTATCCCTTGAGAAAACGGGAGTAGAAGTGAGCAAACGAAGCTGTATCTATGGGTTGTTACTCAGGGTTGCTTTGATGCCTATTCGCATCCAGAGAGTTTTTACAGCAAGTTCCAAAACAATGTCTTCCCATCCATTTTAAATCCAACCAATCAGCTTATGTGGCACCCGGTTCATGTGATGCTTTGTTTTAGTCAAACTTTCCAATATAATCAGACATCTGGCTGAACAATTCATACTTAGGGTTGGCAGTTTTACTCTTTTTTTGTACAAAAAACTGAATTTATCAGATACAACTGCCATTGCTGTACATTAAGTATAACACCAGTGGTCTAAAAAGTGAGCTTTGAGCTGATTAATAATTCTGACAGATGGCTGAGATGTTCCAAGTTAATCAGTGATGCAAAGTGATTTTAGTTAGACGAAGTTTTGGAAATCATCTCCATCTGGTGCTGCTGGATACTTTGGACTAGTGGATAAGCCAATTAAATTTTATAATCAGATATACATCTTTTTTTTAAGGTTCATTGCCTCTGTTTTTTTCTCCTATATGCAATGCAGACAGAAACATTTAAAAGTTAGAGCCATATAGGAGGCCGTTTCACTAATTCTATCATCTCTCCCAATCTTTTCTGATAAAAATTATTCTCAAGTCAGATGAAAGTGAAAGATGTGATTAAGTTAATATGACATGATCTGAAAAAGCACCCCCCCCTCCCTCATCTCCAGGCACATCACGTGAGGCTGGGAGCCTGAAGGGGTGAGAGGAGCCTCCTCCACAACAAAGCAGTTGGAGAAGGGAGACACTGCAGGCCTTGTTCTCTTTTTTGCCAGCTCCGTGTCAAGTAAGTGTTTGCTTACTGAGAGGACCAGGAACCCCCCCCCCCCCCCCCCCCCCCCCCCTGGAAGGGAAGCAGCACACAGCCTGCTATCAATTCAACATAGTGACATGCAGAACCGTGACTTAGTGTAAGCACATTTATGATCTTTCATTGTCAGACAAAGAAAACAAGTCACTGTAGGAACATCAACAGATACAAAAACACAATAGTAGAAGTGTGGGGGGGAAAAAAAGCGAATAAATAAAACTAAATAGAAAGCTTATTCCCCTCAAGCAACTGCAAGATATGATGGTCATTGTTTGAAGAGTGCAGTCTTTTTCTTTGTCTTTTACTCCCCCTGTCTTAATCTCCACAGTGTCTGGTTCAGTCTCACCAGTGTCCTTGCTAACGCCCTCGGGTGAACCGGGCTATGTCAAACCTGCGTCCATCAATCACTCAGCGCCGGCCATGGAGAGACAGAGGAATTGGTAGAAATGGAGAGATGAGGGGAGTGAAGGAAGGAAGACATGGATAAAGTCAAAAATAGTCACTAGTCGCCCCTCTTTGATTATTTTACCTCTGTGTCAACCGCTCTTTCTCCCTTCAACCACAACCTTAAGAAATGTTTTAAAAGAGTTTAGGGAGCCAACTGTCAGGTCACAAAAGGCCCCCCATAACATTTTCTAATCAAGACACTCGCAGCCCTAAATAAAACACGTTTTCGAAGAGGACAGCAGAGCAGAGGAAAGTCACAAGAAAGAAGTCAAAGTAAGAAGGACGGAGAATCAACTGACATGACACGAGAAATGAGATGGAAGCAAAACGAGGGCAAGGAGGAAACAGGAGGAACAAAAAGCAAACAGGAAGCTGTGACAGAGCAGTGCATGAGCGTTTCAGCAGGTGTGTATGTCCTGCAGAATGAAGTGTCCCTGTCAGAGCTCTAACTTCCCCCTCTGGGCAGCTTCTGATTAATTGTCCGTCCAGCTTCGGTGATAGCGGCCGCTTTAGCCAAGACTCCCCAGACACTCACCCATGTCCCATCCTCCACTGAAAGACACCTCTTCTCCAACGTACCCAGCTGACTGGCTGCTCTCTCCGGCTAAAATTAGGAGATGTTTCTTTTACTTTCTCTGTCTTTACATCCTGACATTCCCTCCTTTTTTTTTTTTACCCCGCCTCTCTCTGGCTGCTACAAATAACCTTACATCAGCACCCCATTCACCTTGCCATCGGGGGATAATGTCTCTCTGTGGGAGAGAGGTTTTGGAACAAAAGCAAGGGGGGGGGGGACGCAGGAAACAGCATGATATGCAGTGTGTTCCCCCTTGTGTGTTTACACATGCTCTAGTGACTGGCTGAGATAAAGCACCCCTGTCCCAGGTAAACACTAAAACACAGCAAGGCAAAATGACAAGGTTGACTTTAGACCTGCGTCGCACTTAGTCAGCTCCTCTCACACTTGATACACACTCCCATAATCATCACACACACGCGCATCTTTTTAATCATTTAACAACACATTAACATCAAATGCCTGCAAACTGCCAAAGAATTAAAGACACTCCCGTCAACTCTTGAAATGGCATCGCCGCAGGGAAGAGTTTCCAAGACAGTGCGATTGGGCGAACAATAACCGTCACATTAAACGCCGTGTCTACGGTTTCCTCTCACTGCTGCAGAACCAAAGCATCCATCTGAATGGCTATATCGCCAGCCCCCCCCCCAAAAGCAGCCAAGGTCAATTGCCTTTCCTGCTCCTCTCATCTTGTGCTTTATGTACCTTCACATCCAGGGAAAAAGAGCTGCGCTATTTCTGCTCTGCTGCAAGGTGACTGCTGCTTCACACAAGCGACAGCCACACTAATGCAGCTGACTGGAAGGAGTGTTTCCTTCAAGGTCTTCTTATTTTGACTGTAAATCTGTAAACATGGCTCACATGGAAATAAAATGTTGAAGGCAATTTTTCTTTATTTCTACTTAATTGGGATGTAATTTGTTACGTTAACCCGATACTTGATAACAACCTTGTTGAAAAGCTTGAAAATCCAAATCAGAAAAAGTGTTAATACTATTGATATGTATGAGGCCATGCACCCAACTGATATTAAGGAGTGTAAATAAACATTATGTTTTGTTTTTGCTAATCAATTTCAACACTATTACTTCCTGAAGCAAAAACATTCCAGTATGATCCGGTTTGTGGTCCTCAATTTAAAGCACAATGTGCAACTTTAGATAACTCCAAAAAACTGACAAACCGATGTAGCCTCCTAACCTAAGCTATTTTTTTTTTTTTTGTTGCTTTTTTATGTTTGTTTGTTTTTCATTTTACGCTTAACACAACAGCCAGTGTCCGTGTTATGAATGGTAAAGAAAATAATGGTCCCGTTTTCCAGTCTAAATGCTGAACAAACCGATAACTGGTGATGAACATGAAAACTAAACCAAATACTACTTTCCCAAAGTTTTAATTTTATGTCACTGTGTGCTTAACTGTGAGGTTTTTTTTCTGCACTTCAGTATTTTCTTCCCCATCATGAACATAATGAATACTAACTATCCCATAATCCCTCCGCTGTTATAGTTTATATTACAAGCAGAATAGTATTACATTTAATCTGTGGCACGGCCCTAATCTCTTAGTTAATGCATTTTCTCTTCTGTGTGGTACGCACTGCTGAAATCTTACAGGATTTCTATTATTATTTTTCATATAAGCGATAGCATGTTTGCTGCAGTCATTTTTCATTCTTGCATAGATAAACTGTTTCCCAGCCGAGTCTGAATACCCCCCCCCCCCCCCCCCCCCCCCCCCCCCTTTCTCTTTCTTGCTCCCAGATGCCTCCTTACAGCTGCTATGACTGACTGCAAACTCATTTATTACAGGTCACAAACGCCAAGTGCTTCATTTAAAAAAGGACATCCCACCTTCCCCACAAACCCGACTACCATCGCCGCTCCCCCCCTCCAGCAGAAGTGAAAAATCGACCAGCAAGAATAGCTCGCAGGGCGTACCGCTCCATTACTCGGAGGCTAGCAGCAACCGAAAGATTGCAACAGGGTTTGAGCCGTAGGGGGTGGGCAAACACATTGCACCTTTGCAAAAGAAATATATGATCAAGCCATATACATTTCAAGTGAAAACTCTTGCCACTCATACGCCGACTTCGTAAGTTAGCAACCCCCCGAATTTGTTTCATATTTATTCAGAGGCACCAATCACCAAATCAAGATTTGACGTAAAGCTCGTTTTCTGCCGACCGTATCCGATATCACTCAAAGCTGTCTGTAATTACATTGTACATGCAGATTAGCTATGAATATTTTAGAGGATTACTAAAAGAGGAAAAGAGACAGAGAAGGAAGGAGTCGAGAGAAATCAGCCTTCTAACATACACCCACGTGCAGAACTGCATAAAAAAAGCTCGTTTGAAGGTGGAGCTAGTCTTTCATACCCAAGTTGTCAGCCTATTATCATCCTTTCATATGTTTGCCACCATTATTAACTGTGAGCGGGAATAGAAATATAACACAAAAAAGTTAGAATAAAACACGTCACTCCAATATGTCAGACTGTCTCTTCAGAGAGAAGAAAAAAAAAAACCAACATGGCAGAGCCTCTCTTATCATCAGACTCTAATTCTAAAATGTAGCAGTAATGAGTGTGTCTTAACAAAAGATTAGCCATAATTTCCATTGTCATTTTAATGCTCCCACATTATGTGGAGGCTTACAAAGCCACAGATGAAGGCAGAGGGTGGGCGGAGGAAGACGAACAAGCAGACACTGGAGCAGAGAGGGAGTCTCTGGAGTTTGGTTAGTCTGTCAGTCACCCTCTATCCCTCCAACCATGCATTCACGCGCACGCTGACGGACACAATCACCGCACACAAAAATTGCAGGCACACAGTTTATGTACAATTTACACACTCTCTGTCACCACATTCTGAAACCCTCAAAACGCGGCTGTCAAAAAGGTCGTTGGCTGAAAGCATCCTGCCCTCCAGCAGGATGAGGAGGATAGACGGGCTTATTGTTACAAGAGTCGCAGCAAAAAAAACAAAAAAAAAAAACAAAGGGGATCAAAAGCCACATAAACTGACAGACGTACACACAGTGCATTCAGACTCCCAACATGTGTGATGTTAAGTGAACATGGAGTCGAGGCTTCCAAAGGCCTGGAACTTGGACATGTCCCTCTTACTTCTGAGGGAAAGCCCCGGTTGAAGTGAGTGTGGAACAGAGTCCTGGAAGCGTGTTTGCCATTGTACAATATTAACTGGTACCAGGCAGAAATGACAACTTGTTGTAGATCCAGATTAAAACACTGCATTATGTTAGGAACAATATTGTCCAAACATCAGCTGGTCTGTTTAGAATGATAGTTGGTCGTGACCTGGTCCCTGGGGTGCCTGACTGGGTGCTGACCTGGCTTGGGTAGCTGTCCGTGGAGGTTCGATTCTCCTGGGCTTTGTGAGAGGGTGGCTCTTAAAGCTTCTGGGACCCTGGGCCCTGCACTTTGTCCACCTCTGGGGGGCTGGTGCCTGCTTCCCCCATGGGGCCAGTGCTTCATGGCCGCAGGTTACTTTGGTTGTGGGTCTTCCTCTGCTGCCTTCTGGGCAGATGCATGGTCGTCTCAGTAGTGAGCTGTCTAAGAGTGGAAGCGGCTGGTCTCCTTCCTAGTCCGCCTCTGATCTTTTCAGGGTTCTGATCGCATCACACAATCATGATTCATGCCCAATATTTTGCCTCCACATCTACTAGCATGCATCCTGATAAAATCACTGTTAAATTCACCAATAACTACATGTTCACTTTTTTATGTGTGTGTTACTGATGTTTTGTGCTGTGATTTATCATTTTTTTAAGCAAGTCTGCCTGTTTATAGGTGCTCCCAATGATTGTCAGCTTTAAAAATAAAGAATACCAGTTATACTTAATTATCAACATGGGCCTTATATCCAGAAAGATCCCCTTGGCAAAGCGATTTTGTTCCACAAAACACACCAGCCCGAGTCTAAACAACCTGCATTATTCTGCACAGTGCATGACCTTCATCAAATATCCTCTTTTTGAAATTCTGCGTTGCTCTTCTTGCAATACACTTAAAATGACTGAATGCAAGCTGAAAATGAACATTATTCTTTTTTTCCTACCTCATCTGGGTGGCTTTAAGTGCACATTTACAGACATAATTAAAGTGTAACTGATTGATTTCCCTGCAACAGAGTCAGGCCCTAATCTATCCAAACCAGCTGTGGTTTATTGTCAGACATATCAAGGAGAACTTAACTAAGTGCATTTGTGGATATGAGTGTTCGTTGTGCTACTTTGTAAAGAAAAAGACGTCTTTTGCTGCATATTTTGTACTTGGGGCATGTGTTACACGAAGCCTATCAGTGTTTCTGTTTGCATGTCTTTCTCCTGCTCTTTTCCTTTCACCTTTGCTCGAACACAAAACCTCAAAGGTCGATCGGTTTACAGAGATGTACATGAAAGCAGACAGAAATTGAAGGAGGAGAAAAGCCTCCATTTCCAACACACCTTATCAAATCTGCAGTAATGAAATTGCTTGTAATACACGCTCAAACCATTGAATTTGCATTTTAAATACACATGATAAACAGCAGGCCAAATTAAACATGTACAGACGTGGGATATGCTGCAATCCCAGCATGACACCCCCCACTAAAAGGACATTTAATGGCCAAGCTGACAGTGATGCATAGCAAAACACATCCACGTGCATGGTGCATTTCTAACAGCAGGTGATAAATGAGGGTGCAGAGGCTTGTAAAGGTCACAGAGGATATGATCCAATCATTTCTGTGATCTGCAGACAGTGTGGTTATGAGACCATCAACAAGTCAAAACTGGGAAATAGTGCTCCCAGTCAAGTCTTATGAAATAAAAGTCTAAAGAAATCTGGGATAAAATACTACATGAAGGAAGTGTAACATGCAAGTTATGTTGTAAGTCCTTGTTGCAGTAAGTTATGATTATTAGAGTTACGTTGCAAAGGATTTAAACAAATGAACAAATAAAAAACAAACAACTACAAAGGAAAAAGATCATAGCCATGTATACACTACACATACATCTCCAGTTACTGCTGTAATATTACAGACATTCTTTAGTTTCATTATGGAATATAGTAAACCTTGTGGGTTCTTCACATGTGTTATCGATGTCAAGATTTAACAGTTTTTGTTTATGGTGCGACGGCAAGAGAGATTTATAGTAACCTTAATGGTCTTCATCCCTCTCACAACGAATCCAGTGAAGTTTATACAAACAGAAAGTTCCTTTGTTCCTTTATTTTTTTCATTTTTTTTTTTATTTTCTTTTTTCACTTTATCATTTTTATCTGGCTGCAGGGCGAAATCCCAGTAGAGAAAAAGACAATAAACTACAGTCTGTCTTAGTTTTTTATCATTGTCGTGGAGAGAAAAACTCAACGATAACTCACCAGAGACACAAACAAAAATCTAAACACCTACATGTAATTGTTTTTGTTTTTTTTCCCGCCCACATTCTATTTAATAACATTTTGTGTGCAATCAGATATTTACTGAAGAACTCCAGCTATTCACAAAAAAAAAGAAAAAAAAACAGTGAAGGAAGAGTTTAGATCAGATGTTATCAGTTAAGCAGATATTTCTTTATAATGGATAGGTGGCCTAATGTTGCTACATGTTTCTGACCCAGACTTATACAGAGCGGACAAAAAACAGAGAGGTCGACATTCCTTTTTTCCAACAAATGGAAGTGGATCACCACCTAATCAAAGACTGCCATTCTTCTAATATAAAGGCTGGTGGCGGTGGAGGTTCAAAGCTCCTTCAACAGACGACAGCAGATATGACTGTAAGAGGGCTTTGTGACATAGCAGAGCTGTGTGGGCTGCTAAATGTGACACCATTCTTCCCCAGTGCTTCAGCTGGAAGGAAAAAAAACTGCACAATACAGAAAAGGGTGCAAGAAGTGTCAGTCTGCGTTTGTGAGAGCACAAATAAAGAAAAAAAAAAAAAAAGAGAGGAGACCAAGTCTCATGTTTCCTCTTGTTGATTCTCTCTGCGCTTTACTCAACCCTTGCAAACATTTTGATTTAGTAGGACCCCCCCCCCTCACACTGGGACAGCTGGGTCAATTTAAGACCAATAAAAGGAGGGCGCCACCACAAGACAAAGTGAGGCAACAGAAATATTCTTCAGCATCCTCCCCCTTCCATATCAAACAGAGAGAAGAAAAAACTGCACAGAAAGCTGTGAGACATCACTTAAAGATGTAGTTTATCTGAATTGTAATGATTAGGCATACTTTAAAAAATAAAACACTCATCCACATACACAACGCTGCATTTAACAGATGAGGTGCATACACACTTTTACACACAATATATGAATATTCATATTCACAGAGTGTTTGAACGCGGCCATATGGCTCTGAATCGGCAGCTGCATGCATTCCCCAGCTCCACCAGCTTCAGTGCATAGCTGCAGTCAAATGAAGAGGAGTGTGCAGTGCAGGGACTCACAGGGGCACACTCAGCATACTGCAGACGTGTCCTCTGTGCTGTCGTCTGAGACAACGGAAAAACTCTCAGGAAACTGGGAAGCCATGTAAGATTGTTTTAAGATAGGAAAAAAAAAAATCTGAAAGACTAAGAAATGTGGAATTTTGGAGACAAGACACATAAATGGTGACGGTTTCATATTATTTTAGCTTCGTTTGTTATTAAGGAAGACTTGCATTTGAAGGGGTTAAAAAAGAACAGTTTTTCTTTTTTTTTTTAAGTGCGCGTAAAATGGTGTTTATTTCTTTGGCTCCAAAAGAGCCACACAAAAAAGTGATTCAGCAACTCGTTCGCGCGCACACGCGCTCACACACAAGCGAACGGGATTGATGTTGCCTTTTTCCTTTTCAATAGAAAGAAGATAATCCGTGTTTATGCCAAGACTCGCACTGATATTTGTATAATCCGCGCTCCGTGCGTTTATCTCCAGTCCTCGTTTGTGCTGCTTTTTATTCCCACATTTAAATGATTTGGAGCTTTCAGGGTGCAGGGAAGGAGTCTGGCTTCCGTGAAAGTGAATGAGTATTAACTGTTTACTTTGTCCTGCAGTTGCAGCAACACTTCCATTCATCCACATGGCAAATTGTAAATATCCCGCACAGCAAAAAATAAGTAGTCATTTAAATAAAAGGTGCGTCATTTCTGTCTTTCTTTTAAAAACCAGTCGTGTTCCAAGCAAGGTTCTACATTAATATCTTAATAAAGTTTCAGTCACAGGCCTTCCTGGTCTAATTTAAGTTGATCTATGTAATTAGTTGTTGGAAAAACAAGACGCAAAAGTGGAGATTTACTGTTGAAGTTTAACGTATTTAAAGAACAACTAGAACCAAACGCAAAAATTAGTGTGTCCTTTAAAACACTGACATAATTTTTCTGAAGCAATTTAACAGATTGACACAGTGGATTTCAGTTCAATGCTCGTTAATCAACTAGTAATTAATAAAAACGTTTGATTTTTATACTCTAGTTTCCCACGTCAGTCACACGTGTGCAGTTTGAATGGGTTTACAAACAGGTTGGAGAAAAAGAGGCAAAGTTGTGTGTGTTGCAGGAAAACATCTCCTATTATAATTTAATTTGAGCCACAGTCGTGCCTAAAGGTGATTACGCGTGATGATGATGACGTGGTGCTGCTTGCTTCTGTCTGTTCCCCTCTCTTTCTGGCTCAAAACGCTGAGTGCATCTCTGCCGCCCTGTGCGTAAAGAGCGCCACTGCACCGTGCAAACAGCGCTTCCACTGTCACTGTGGAAGTCCTGCGCGCTCTTACGCTTATTGTCAAACTGGAGTCCACATGATCCATGGAGGGAATCTACTGGAAAACTAAAAAATAATGTAATTTTACGGAGACCTGCTTTGCTGTGCATACCAATAAGAAAATACATCTGGATGGATATCCATTGTTACCGTCGTTGGCGCGGGGTGATAGACTTGCACGCACTATATCACATCGATTTGACTCGCGAGTCCTTGTAGGAGCAAGTTCAAACAGACTCGCGCCTTCTGATTGACAACGTTTGTGAGGCGTTAAGGTGTTAGTCTCAAACCCGCTGTCCTGGAAACTATGGTCATTAAAAAAAACAAAAAAAAAAAAACCGACAAGTGTAAGCTTGTGGTCAGGCTTCATTTCAGATTTAAATTGGTCTCCACGGGAAGAATGAGCTTAAAGAGAACTTTCAGGACAGTTGCGCATTTAACAGCCTCTCAGTCCACAGGAGGGAGGACAGAAGCAGTTGCCTGTTGTAAAGCATGCTCGTCACTCCTTTATTTGGATGCTCTCAGCCTGGGAAAAACACGTGTGGTGGACATCAAATGCACCCCACTTCTCTCCTCAACATTGCCACTCTGCAAGAAGAAAATGGAGCAAGTCGCTCGAAGGTTACTTGACATGGTTATCACTTCAGATAAACACCTGCATCTGGACTGAACTGTGGAACGTTGTGGTTTGAGCGAATTTCCCAAATCCCCCCCCCCCAAAAAAAGAAACGTAATAAGTGGAATCGTGGCGTTGTGAATGGTATTGTCACAATATACATGACAAATCTCAACAGCTTTGTTTGATGGAAATCAAGAGGGAAAAAGTCCACTCCTCTGGTAGTTGTGCCGCGCTCCGAGCGCACCGACCAGCTCCACGGACGCGCAGGGGAGGGGGGGGCAGGCGCTTTGCTTTCACTCACCTGATTGTGAAGAGCCAAACTCCAACAGGAGGCTTGTGAGGAGAAAGCCGAAGCAGCAAAGGGCAGACGTTGGTTTCATTGTCGCGCTTGGCAGGTATCTCCTTTAGATTCACATGTCCAGCGACATATCCTTCCTTGAAACAGGTAGAAAGGATGAACCGCTTGACGGCTCCTCTCCCCCGGCGAGTTTGGGGACTTTGGTGGAGTCAGTTAACAGTTTGCCTGACTGTCCTTTCCTTTGCCTCGTGTTCTCAGCGCTTTCAGCCCCAAATTTCGCGACTGACGTGAAAGTAGAAACGATGGAATATTAGTTTCCAAGTCACGCTGAAGAAAAGCTTGGCTAAGTAGTGTAAAAGCACTCCACTCATGCCATCACTCCTCGACTTAGACACACTATGCAGCTGCAGACTCGCGTTCCTCAGACACACCTCCGTCTCCCACAACTCCTCCTACTTGTGCCCTGATTGGTACGTTCGCCCGACGGTCATCCTAAACCCCACCCGCCTTCCTTTCACACATGATGTGATTGGTTCACACGAGGAGCCCAAACCTCCTGCGTTTGTGCATCGGCTCTGTTGCACCTGTCACACTGAACACAGCAGAAATAAATATTGCCTGAAGGATTTAGAGGTGTAAAAAGTAAAATAGAGCCGACCATCACTTGTAGTTTGTTGGCTTTGGAAGCTCCTATCAGGATCTGATAAGATATAAATGGATCTTTGAAGTGCTGTTTTAATTCTGAGCTGTCAGCACTGAGAGAGGCAATGTGGGCAAAGTGATGCCTACATAACTGGAACAGGTTTCAGTGAAAGTCTCTATTTCTTTATTTTAAAAAAAGATTAAATAAATAGATTGTTTATTTAATCAAAATATACCTCCCTTACCTCAAACTTTGTTTTATTTCTTAAGAAACAACCTAAGGATGATTTGGAAAATAGGAACATTTTGACAGCAAAATTATCACCCAAAAGATTTTTTTTCACTCGTGCTTTATCACAAGAAAAGATTTCCTTTTTTTCATTGTTATCAGACTACATTTCTGTTGCAGGCAATATCTTTCCATATGGAGGGTAATCATTCTCCCAGCCACGGATGGCTTGTTGTAAATGACACAAATGAAACTCATATAGAAAGTTTAGATAGTAATATTATTGTGCTCGCTGAGCTATCTGAGATCGTTTAAAATGCTGTGACTTTGCAGTGACAGAGAAATAACACAGAGAATAAAGGAACAGGAACGATGTGACAAAAGGTTATTACTTTCACCAGCTGCTGCCTACTTTTTCACTTTGGGAGTGGGTTGAATACCTCCTGGAGTTCCAATATGTCCACACATCTGGGCACATCTAGAATGTCCCTCTTACGCCTTCACCCCAAGTCCTCCTGACACACACAAACAGATACACACTTAAAAAGTGTAACTCAAGACTAAAGTTAAGCTTCAAAGACTAAGTATAGAGTGTTAGACTACCTCACAAACTACATGCATACACTTTAAAGTGCAAAAGTGACTTTACAAAAGCGTGTATATATATATATATATATATATATATATATATATATATATATATATATATATATATATATATATATATATATATATAGTGCAAACGTGTTACAATACTGTACCAATTTTCAAATAACCTTTGTTTCTGCATGGTTTACATTTAAGGAGTGAAACTTTTTTGTAGTCTTTTGAAGCAGTGTTGAGCATCAGCTTTTAAAGTTGACCTTTGAGTGATTCAAACATAAACATGGCTGCTAACTGATAAAATGTATCACATTATGTCTAGGAATAATTTCATGAGACACTGTATAAAAGAGTGGTCCTGTGATGGACTGGTGACTTGTCCATGGTGTATCGTACCTCTCACCTCGTAGCTGTTTTGGTTAGGCTGCAGTCCCTCTTCCCACGTGATCCTGCATTGAAAAAAGCAAGTATAGAGAATGGATGGATGATGAATGTAAACAGCAAATATGTTTGTATTTGTAGGCACCTTGTTTCTAGGCGTCTTTTACAAAGACTAATGACTGTTTCCATTTCTTCAGATACCAAATATAACACAGTTTGCCAGGAACAAAAGAGTAATTTTGCACAAACAAGATGAATCCCAAAACAGCTGTTTGAACAGAAAAAAGAATAAAGGCAAAGAATGCTGAAGAATAAAGGTTGCCAAACCAAACAGTCATTTTAGGGCTTGATGGAACTTTAGAAATTTTGTACCAGGCTATATACCATCAAATTATGTTTAGAGATATCACACCAGTTTTACTGCATATAAATTGTTGCTTGTAATGTTTGTATCAAGGTACCATAATGTTGCTTTTAAAATCACATTTGTTAGCTTCATTGTGGAGGGAAGAGATCGATTAGTTTGGACTTAATTTTGCAATCTCATATGCCTTAAGAATAATCCACTCAAACCCATAAACCTCCTTTATCTATCTATTGGCAGGTCACTCCTCCCCTCGGTTCATCTGATACATTTCTTTGCTGTAATGTGGAGGTAATACTACTCGCCCACTCACACCCACTGCCTGGCATGCTGCCGTTTCTGATACCAGAGCTATGTGCTCAACTTCCTTGATCCCTTGTACCCAATACTTTAGAATATAGGGTGCAGTCACACTCAGTTTTCACTTTGAAGAAAGTCAAAAGGCTACGTTGTTGGCTGCCATATGAATAGTGCAATGAACTGTGAGGGGCACATTTTGAACCTTTACTGCAGTGTTGACCCTCTACCAGTGGGGGGCAGTCCAGCTTTCACCATGCAGGTCATAGGACCGGTGAGTGTCACAGTAGGAGGGGGTGAGCAATTCAAGCTGCCTCCAACTAGTTTCCTGACTCTCTGTTTGACATTGGCTTCCTATCACACAGAAGCTTTATTAAATATTCCTCAGCAGAAATGAGCTTTTAATATCACTGACACCACAAATTTATTAAGAAATATGGAAAAATGAGATCTGGCAGCATGCAGCATGAGGAGAGGCTTCACTCCAAATGTGCCCCAAATGGCTGCCGTTTATCATTTCTAATACCAAAATGCAATTTAACAACGTTGTGTATTTTCATTATACATTACACTTTAAGAGGCACCCTCTGACAGTATCAACCTAATGCTGTCAATTAGGTAATTTATTCCAGGGATTATGAGAGAGAATAAGACGGGGTTTCATGTGTTCCTCTCGCCATTCCCAAGCGCCTGCTGTACAGCTAATCTAATACATAACCCCCTGATTTGTTTAATGGATGAGACTTTGCTGCTGCAAGAGGCACGCCAATAAAAGCCAGGCCCTCCAGAGGCTATTGTGCCTCATAATGATGCCAGACACACAATGCGAGAGTTATGAAGCAATTTTTTATCATGCCGCACATTGTTTTGCTCTGGTGGTGCCGTGCAAGTAAAGGCAATCTCTCCCTGCAGCACAGCACTTCTCCCCCACACTTAGATAAACCTTCAGTATGATAAACTGTCCCAGCCACAAGTTGCAGAGATGAAGGAAGTTGAAGACAGAAATTTACATCCTAGACTGATGCTAGTTAGTCGCAAGCTTTTCATTAGCTATTTCATATTTATTTAAGTGACGATCAGTTTTCATGTCATGTTGGGTGGGATCATTATTCCAGAAAGAATAATAAAAAAAACACACGTACAAAATGCGCTTTAAACTATAGTAGCACCCCAGAGCACAAGTTAGACATCACAAAATATAAAATGAATGAATTAATTAAATAATGAATTAATGAAACTACTGGTTCTTCATACACTGGATCTTCCACTAGTACCTGTGAGTAGAATTTCCAAAAGATTTAGAGGAAGTCTCAGGATGAACCAGATGAAAGCAGCAGCTCATTGCTAATGTTCCTCTTGTTTAACTGAACCAAAGTAGCAGTCGAAGTTTTAACATGTTTGAAAAGGACCATGATTGCAGATACTGACTTTTTAAAATGTCTGTTTTCTGAGGAATTTACTGAGGAATAAATGAGCTATAAGACGATACCTAAAACTGTCTTAAACTGTGTATTTTGTGCCAGAATACCAAATCAATTCCAGTGTGGCTGCAGATATTAATTCTTGTGTAAACTGTTCAATAACATGACTAACCATTCTGCTGAATCTATTCTTTTCCCTACATAATTATATCTACAGTGCATATGTTTCTCCATATAGAGCTGTTTTAAATAGACATATTAATCATTTTGGAACCAGTGTTGCTGCAGTAAAGATTACTGTCCATACACACATACAGACAAAAACAGCAACATTGAGAACTTGGAAGCAAAGACTGTCATTGATTATGTCAGCTGACATCTCATGCTCTAGGCTTATCTCACGTCTCACAAGACAAACAGCGACAAAACAATATTTGGCATATTAACTGATAAAATTTAGACATGCATGCACCCCCAACATCCTGGTCCTTTTCATGATCAAGACATCAGAGTTCAGGAAATGCCTTGTGATTTCTGCCGTTTGCTTGTGCCAGTTGTTGCTGCTTATGTTGCTCTGTTGTGTGCAAGAGAAATAGTTATGTAACTAATAGTACATAGGTCAGATTATAACAACGTATTTCATTTTAAATGAAACGGCCTTCTTGTAAGAAATTATGTCATCAAAGAACTTTTCTGGTGAGTTGAGCTTTGGGTGCATTCTGCTGCATTTTGCAACAGAAATTTATAAATTCTGCTTTACTCATATAAAAATGCCTTAAATTTTGAGGAAATGGTCTTAATATGTTTTTATTAAATGTGACTGTAATTGGTTATTGCACATATAAATGCATATATACATCAGCTAAATTAACCTTTAACCTGGCTAATCCATAGGTGTGTGTGTATATGTGTGTATGTGTGTGTGCAGTTAGGTCATACTGCTGCTTGACATTTGCATCTGCTTTGAATAATAACTAAGGGCAGTTATTGCATAAATAGCTGGTAATATTGTCTAACGGGGCTTATTGAATCGTTGTAAGTCTGTGAAACTTTGCGATTCTCAGATAAGTTATCACTGACAAGTTCAACATTCTTTCATTTTGAAAATGATGCAGACAGCGCAAAGATTGGCAGCTGTTTCACAACAAGCTGTCTTAATCAGATATGATTTTTCTCAGATATAATTTTGCCTTCTGATGGCAGATAACTGGGTTATCAAAAGCAAGAATAATGTGATTTATTTGCTGCATGATGATATAGCATTACACATTGTTACACAGGTTCACACATAAAACCAGCACGCAGCAACACACCATCATACGTGTCAAGTATTTTTTTTTCTTGTTTTGTTTACATACGTTATTATTGCTTGTAATTTTTTTTTTTTGTTTGTTTAAAATATCAAAGATGCCTTTACATCTCAGACATTACAAAGTAAATTTATCATAATTCATATGTGGGCAGAAAAATCCATATTGTGACTCAACAAATTTGGAACTTAAATCAATTTTGTATTACACTACTACTACTACTACTACTACTACTACTACTACTACTACTACTAATAATAATAATAATAATAATAATAATAATAAAAACTTATCCAAATTACTGAAAGAATAAGGCAAAGCTTCCAGTGTGATTTGAACTTTTGGGGTTCCTTAGCTGGTCTTGAGTCAGTCATTCTTACGGACACTAAAACTAAAGAGAAAGACAGTGAAATCAAGGTTCCCCACTTCAAGAAGAGTTGTTTACATTTGTGGTCCAGCTGAGCGTAAATCATAAAACGATCCCTTTTCACCCTGAGCAATTTGTTCACATTGTCACTCTCCGGAGAAAGAGGATGCATTAGAGATTATTTGGCTTTGTGGGAAACTTGTGAGCACACATCTGAATTGAAAAATTCACAACAACACAGATATTCCTCTGAGTATGCACGTTGGTACTCTCAAAGCCATTTCACTCCACATTTTTCCTGCCATCGGACCCACACCGTAGCTGAAGAGTCAACTGAAATCCTTTCTGACTCTGTGTGAGCCTGACTCAGTGAGCAATAAGCAGCGTTAGCGCATTACACACACATGATTACGTGGCCATTTCCTCACTGAATGAGTCTCATCAGAAGTCAGTGAAGAAGCCACAGAGTGTGTAATTGTTTCCCATTAGGGGGAAATGTTGACTGCCATCGAGTCGCATCTTGCTGCAGAGTTTGCTGACGAATGTTCTCTGTCCACTGAGTGAAGCGGGATAATTCTGCTCTGGATGCTGATGGAATTACACAGAACCTCAAAACCACCAGATGAGTGTGAGTGAGGGTGATACATTGTGTCTTTCCCTACACTTTTTTTTCATCTGCACACTGTAGATTTGAGATGTTTGTTGATTTACTAAAGTGATTCCAGATTTTGAGCATTATTATTAGTCATATCAATCCCTAGAGCAGAAAAATTCCTCATGCAGTCAGGGCCCTTGGCATGCTGCTTTTCCAGTGTACTCTTCTTTCTAGCAAAATAATATATTCATGCATGTTCTCGGGTTTGCATCTCTGCACAATCTGCTTCCTTTTGTCTTCCTGCAGTAACACACACACACACACACACACACATGGAAACACACATGCATACTAACTATGGAGCCTGCTCCGCAGTGATGAATAATCGTTGCCATGTGCCCTTGTGAAGGTGTTGTAAATTGGAGCGCTTACACTGCAAATTACTGGCTGGTCAAAAGTTCAAATGAGGCTAACCATGTCAAGTGAGACCTAAGGATGAGGCAGGGAGTGGACTTTTTCTCAAGTTATGCTACTTTAAACGAGCTTAGCTGCTGCACTATTAAGCTCATGTGGATGGAAGAATAACCATTAATGAGTAGGTTCTCTTGATAATGCTGCCATCTACAGGAAAGAATTGGAATCGCACCAGCAGTCTATGTAGGATTTTACAATGGGACAAAAGTAATATAGTTTTGTTTTTTAGGTCAAACTTTTTTTTAAGGCTGTGATAACATGAAATGCCTTTAACTTTGAAATATGTATTAAAGATTATTTTAATCATTTGTAACCCAAACACAAAGTTACAGGATGTCATTTCAGTCCTGTTATAAAACAAGTCTCATCAGTTTTTCTTCTTCTTCTTTTTCTTCTTCTTCTTCTTCTTATTATTATTACGAAAGATTGCATTATAGTAACCCCTTACCTTTCTGAATGAGACAGCTCTCTACTTTTAACCTGAGTTTTATGTTTCCCAGGAGGTTCTATAACCTCTAGAGTTAAGACACAACGCACTGTGGTTATCTAGCTCATTAAGTTTTAAAACCTTCCAGCCCAAATGTCCTCAGGTTGTTCTGTGGTTGCTGGAAAGATTAGAAGTTGGTAGAGTTAAAACCTACAACTTAAAAAAAAAAAAAGATAAAATATTGAAGTTATCATGGATTGGATGAAATTATGCTTGTGTTTTTCATTTCTTACTAATTTTCATTTGACTATCATGTTTTCCAACCCGCAGGGAAGGCAGGGAAGCACAGCTGATGGGTGGATATTTACAACCACATTTTGTTCCGCCTGACTTTAGAAGGGAGGCAAGTTCACAGCTATGAAATTCCTATTCCTGATTTTCTGAAATGTTCATTCTTGTTTGTCATGTATTTTTCATTTTACTATATTAATGTTGTAAGATAAGATTTACAAAAATATATGATCTGCTGCTATATCTATCTATCTATCTATCTATCTATCTATCTATCTATCTATCTATCTATCTATCTATCTATCTATCTATCTATCTATCTGTCTGTCTGCCTATCTATCTATCTATCTATCTATCTATCTATCTATCTATCTATCTATCTATCTATCTATCTATCTATCTATCTATCTATCTATCTATCTATCTATAGAAAATAAACAAACAAATAAACAAGAAGCAGTCAGAGTGTGCAGACCTCTGCTAAGTCTTCTTTCTTTCTATTTATTTATTTATCTGTTTGATTTACCAATTATTGTGGGCATTATTTTTTTGGTTAAAAGTTCTAATAGCAAAATTAGCATCATAAAACATGGTAAAGAATGCTTTAAAAAAAATCCAGATCTAGGCAGCAATCCATCCTGATCACCTCCAAAATCATTTGTTTCTTATTCAAATTCTGATATTTCCTGAAACTTTAATCAAAATCCATAAATATTTTTCTTTTGGTTTTGTTGCTAGGAAAACTAGATTAAATTTGTTTAAAGAATGAATAAATGCATAAAGTAAAAGCAAAAGTCTGTACACACAAACACACACACACACACACATACACACACAAATAAATGAATTTTGTTAATACAGAATCTATGTTCATTGAAATACCATTAAAAGTACAAAATATTTCAATTTAGATTGTCACCGTGGAGAAGTACCTGAAGTGACTCCTAACAATGATACACCATTCTTGTAGATATAATAAAACAAACCAACAAAAAACAATTCTAGATAGAGCAACTCTAAAAGCCTTTGATGTTTAGCCTCTATTACTTTAAGATGTTAAATAGCATCCTTGATAAAGTATAAAAGTACAGTGAATGTGTACATGTTAATACATCTGTGCAGTCAATATATTTGGGTTAAAATGGTAATTCCAATATGACATAGCATCTAAAGTGTGTTTTAAATCATAATAAAAAAATGTGTGATACATATACATATATATATGTGTGTGTGTGTGTGTGTGTGTGTGTGTGTGTGTGTGTGTGTGTGGTGGAAAAATTAGATAAATTATTGATCAAACTTAAAACTGTGAAGTTGGCTGGTCTCTCCTTTGACTTGAAAACAAGAAGTCACCACTGGATGGCAGTAAGACTAAATGTGTGTGAAAAAGCATAGACTTAAAGGGAAATATGGCAGAGAGGGCATGCGCATGCATAAAGCTTTACTCCTGTGTTTTGTGGACACAAAGTGAAAATGCTGATCTCAACTGGAATGTTAAACAAAAGTCATGAGAACCCATTATGGCATTCTGAGGAGAGCTGGTTGAACGTGATCAGAAACAGGAAGGCAAAGACCACTGACTTAAGAATTTATACTACTACTACTACCACTGCTATTTACTACTACTACTACTACTACTGCTACTACTACTACTACTACTACTGCTAATAATAACAATAAGAATAAAAATAAGAATAAGAATAAACAACTCACCATTAAACATAGTAAACAAATAAATAAACATGAAAACATGAAAACATTTTAAACTGAGTGTGATGCAGAAAATTGGCTGCTTGTGCCAGTTTGAAATGAGCTGCTCTGGACCTTAATATGTAGATGTGAAACCTGCCCACATTTGGGTTTTTGTTTTGGGGGGGGGGGGGTCACATAAGTGTTTCTTTAAATAACCTCTATGTTTGTCAGTAAATTAGGTGACACAAATAGTTGTCCTTGTTTCTAATCAAGTGTAACCAATGTTTCACAGTTTATAGAAAGTTATTCTTTTTTCACATGACACTTTACTTTCAGCAACTGGACTCCCCATTTCCCCACAAATGACAATACATTCAATTATTCATTATAAAAAGTTTTTGAAATGTTGAAATAAATGATTTTGTGTTAAACTTTCCTGATGCTGACTGGCGAGGAAGCAGTAAAAAAGAAAAAAGCAAACAGTAGTGTCTTTCCTGGGTTGAGGCAGTCTTGGCTAGGGAAGCTCAGCGGAGATGGCTGCAGAAGAAAAGCATGATGGCATGAAGTTTATGAACAACCTTTCTTCTTTTTCTAACATTAAAATGTGTTTTCCTTTAAGTTTAAAACAAAACTTTTATTTCTACTAGTACTGCTTCAAAGTGTGTCAATCTTTCCATCTCCTCCACTCTCCTGTCAACCCAGGAGTCTACAACCACAACAAAAGCGCTGACATTTAAAAAGCAAAAAGTGTGAAGTGTGCCGGAGGAACCTGCACCAACTGTTTTAGTCTCGACTTTTGTACTCCTGGTTTCTTGAGTTGCAAAAGAAGGCGATTAGGTGAAAAAACATCTTGTCAGAGAGTAGCAAGGAGTTTCTCGAGTAAAACAAAAGCAATTAATCAAGAGCAGGACTTGTACTAATTACTAATGAGGTGTTTGATTTATGGTATTAATTTGAGAAGTTCTGGTTCATCTGTGGCCACTTTCGCTTTAATGAATTTATGCTTTGAGCAATGAGCATTTTTATAGAGATATAAATAATCCATTGTATATGTTCTCCCCCCTCCTGTTCTTTTTGGTGAAACCATATACATTATAATTGCAAGATTAAAATCATGAGGTGACAGAATCTCAGTCTGAGTAACCGGCCTTGTCCCTTTTCTCTTCTGAGAAGTACAGTAAAGCCAAACCCTTTAAGTTTTCTGACAACTCATCAGCATCATTGCACTGAAACAAGTGTGTGTGTGTGTGTGTGTGTGTGTGCGTGTGTGTGTGATCCACTGCACTGACACCTTTCACGGTATCTACAGAGTAAGATGGAAAAAAAAAGTGTCATAATTCCAAAACTAATTTAATTTTGAGCATTACTGCTCTGTTAAAGATCTCTCATTAGAAATGTTTGTTTTATGTGCTAAGTCTCTGTGAATTTGACGATCATCATTTTGACGATGATCAGCACCTATTTCTCTACTCTTTATCAATAAGGAGTAGAGAAATAGGAGGTGCTGTGAATCTGGGCTGCGGTAAATACAACTTAATAGTATAACATAAAGGGTTGAATTTTATTTTTTAACCTTTGTTTGTAGTACGTGTGATTGCCTTAACTTGCAATTGTGATTGGTCTGAACATGAATCCATTCTGTTAACCCATTTTAGATCCCACTTCATAAAGCTGCTTATCTGTAGTGGAAGATAAGCTTATACATATATATGTATATATATATATATATATATATATATATATATATATATATATATATATATATATATATATATATATATATATATATATATATATATATATATATATATATATATCTTGAAGGGCAGCCCTCAGGTCATTGAGGTTCTGGGGTGCAGGGTTTCGAGCCTCTACACGACGGCTCAGCTGATCCCACAGGTTTTCAATGGGATTCAGGTCTGGAGAGAGTGCAGGCCGTTCCATTTGAGGTACACCAGTCTCCAACAGCCGTTCCCTGATGATGCCGCCTCGATGAGCAGGAGCATTGTCGTCCATGAAGATGAAATTAGGCCTGTGCTGTTCATGTAGGGGCACAATCACTGGATTAATGATGTTATTCAGGTAGTATGGGCTTGTCACTGTACCATTCACAAAGTGTAGGGCAGTTCTGTACCAAGTGGACACCCCTGCCCACACTGTAACACCGCCACCACCAAAAGCTCGCCTGGTGACAACAGTGGCTGATGCATAGCGCTCTCCCTGACGTCTCCAACATCGTTGCCGGCCATCATTTCTGCTCAGTGTGAATCGACTTTCATCAGAGAACAGCACTGAGGCCCACTGGTTCCTCGTCCAGCGTAAATGCTCCCTGGCCCATGCAAGACGATGATGCCTGTGCCTGGTGGTGTGGTCAGGTACCCGTGCAGGTCGTCTAGCACGCAGACCACGCTGATGGAAACGGTTTCGAATGGTCTGACGTGACACTTGGGTGCCTCTCACCTCTCTTAAACGTGCCTGGAGTTGAGTGGCATTCATCATCCGGTTTCTCAGGGCAGTGTTCACAATGTAGCGGTCATCAGCACGGGATGTGGCCAAAGGACGTCCACTTCTAGGCCTTTCTGTGACTCTTCCAGTCTCTCCATATCTCTGTTGCAACCTGCTGATGACACTCTGTGACACTCCAAGCTCAGTGGCCACTTCTGTCTGAGAACGTCCTGTTTGAAGCATCGCAATGGCAAGGGACTGTTGTTCCACTGTTAGGTGTCGTCTTGGTCTCATGATGTCAAAATGTGAACAGCATGATGAGGACAACTGTTTAAACACCAGCTCTAATTGAACCAGGACATTTATTGGTCAATTCAAGGATCACACACCTGCCGTGATTTTTGCTGTTAAGCTCCTTGTTAGAGAACAGCAACTTGTGCAAAATTTATTGAAACATTTAACAGTTGGACATGTGCATTTAAAAGCTTAGAGAAGATCACATTAAGTTCACCTGTACATGTTTGAATGCATTTTAGACTTGTTGTGAAATTTCACCCAAAAGCTGAATATCCCTGAAGACAAAAAAAAACAAAAAACAGTTTTTAGGCTCGCATTTATTTCCTGTTTTCAGTTCAGCTCATAGCAGCTGTGTATCCATTTATGTCAAACCACCAGTGTCTGCATCCCCACATCCCAGTTTCCCCATCGTAAACCCGTAGCTGTTTGCTCCATGGCATCTCTCAAATTGGACAGTTTCTCACTTCCCACTCTGTTGTCTCAGCTCAGTCTGATCCACAGGTGTGCTGCTCTATAAACCCTTACTTTCACTCTTTCTGTCATGTTCCCACATTCTTCCTGTGTCAGATCAACTCTAAATTTGTCTTTTGTTTCTCTATTATTGTTTCCATCTGACTCCTTCTTGGCCTTTCGGTCCGACTTCCTAAGGAGAAACTCATGCATTTGCTTCTCGTGCCAATTTGACCAAATTTTCCTTCCTGCCTGTGTTCTCTCTTTACAACGTGTCTCTTCTTCTAAGTTTTCCACAGTAAGTTGTAAAGCTGTGCAATATTGTTTTGAGTCTGAAATGCATTTCTCTATGTGCATACTGTTCACCTCACAGTTCCTGCCACTAGACATGACAAGGCGGGTAAACATAGGAAGAGGAAGTTCCCTTCCTCCCCACATAATATTGAGACCTCGCATTCTGACCACAAACCAGCCCAGCATGTTACCCGGAAGCCTTTGCAGAAAGACACCAAGTCTTCCTCACTAAAATGGTGTCTGGGGTGTCAAAAAGTTGGCCTCAGAAGTCTAAATCAGCACCTTTGTTTCCACACAGCTGCAAATATGTATTTTAGAAGAACTTTGCATTTATTTAGACAAGTTATTGATCCAAATTAGCATCTCTGAATGAGTGAGATGCAAAACAAAAAGAGGAGATAAAAAAAAAAGCCTAAATCACCATAAGTGCCCAAAAATTCTCATGTTTAATAGTTCCACCCCTTCAACTATCTTTCCCCCAATGTCTCAACAACATTGCACCAGTCGGTTGCAACATAGCACACATCTTTTCCCAACATCTCCTATTTCAACAAATACAAGCACCGAAAACACTTCAAAAAGCTGCCGCATTTGATACCAGATTTCAATAATGTTTTAACCTAGCCTTACCTCTAAAATATGGGTGTGTAACAGAAACTAAGCAGGCATGTGGGTTGCTGTCATGAGTGTGAATGTGTGTGCATTCGCAGATATCTTTGCCAGCGTGTGTGAAGGTTTAAGGGCCTGTCCAAACATCCACCTGGCAGGAAAAACAGGAATAGGACTTGTCACCAGGTGATTGCACAACACTGAGGATTCACAATGTGCTGACAAAAGGCCCTGGGACTCCTGAGAAAGCAGGTTTACAGTGCAGGGAAGCTCAAATATAACCCTACATTTCTTTCAAAGTTACTTTATATGGATTTAAACTCATCTGTACGATGAATATTTTGGCTGACTTTGTGTAACAGAACTGTGTTTATTGTGTTTGTTCAGTTCAATTATAATGTGGGTTTGCAGCTAATCTAAAAGGGCAAGATACATCTTGATCTGTGTGGTGGTGGTTTCTAGTGCTTTTGCCACCTCCATTGAGGTTTTGTTTTCTGACAGGACCTGCAGAACCAGTGGCATGGTCGGTACAGCCCTAAAGAGGAAGTCTTTAATTTAGTTGCAAAACTGCTGCAGCTGTCTGCTGACGAGGAACAAGAAACACTTTACAGGAGCAATTGGGTGGAATTATTAAAAGAACTAGATGTTATGTAGGTTATATAACGTTCAACACCTGACCTGTGGTGAATGCTGAAGCTGCAAAAAGATTGCAATAAAATTTAAAAGAAAAATTAATTTTCTTTCATAGGTTTTAAAAACAAGACATTAAATACCAATTTTGTTTTTGAGATCTTAAATTCTAGGCCGCAGGCATGTTATTGTAACTGTATCAACACACACACACACACACACACACACATACAGTGAAATGCTAATAATAAGTTAAAAACAGCAAACACAATATAAGGGCTGGAATTTTTTTCTTTTTTTAAAAAAAAAAAACCCCTTTTTATTTATTTTATTTTATTTTTTTTATTTACAATACATTTCTTTTCCAATCTTACTGTAATGTTTTAAATACATACTACACAGGATCCTATCATTATGTGGGGATTTTGGCTGACTTTTTTGTCATTAGAATTAAAGACATATTCAACCTCAATTTGGGCAACTTCAGAACTCGTTGAGTCTTTTGTTCCATTGTCTAAATATTGGCTGATAATGACAGTTATATTATTTGTTATCGTTATTTGGAAGTGAAGAGAAATCTGAGAAATATTTCTATAATAAAAAGACCACAAACTGAGAAAAAGCGTATCAGTCCTGTTTTGAGAGAATGACTAAAACAGAGATACGATCAAGAAGGGAGCAAGACAATCAACTGACAGGCAGGTAAATAGTGGAATCTGAAGATAAAAAGATACAGTTTGGGGTCTGTTCTGACTTTTACACCTCTCGGTTTTGTTACCGCCTTCAGGCAGCTTTGATTCTCTGTGTGTTTGCTGGGTGAATATGTATCAGTATGTGTGTGCACAACAAAGATTAAAGAAGTAAGGGGGTGAAGGAGACAGCTCTGACATTTCAAAACTTCAACAGGCTCTGGCGCCCACCTGTTCATAGACAAAGACTGCAGAAGAACAAACACCCTTCATTACATTAGAAATGGAGGAAAACCACTAAGCCAGTACAGTTTGGTGGAGAAGGTCTGGGTACACAACACATATTTACAAGTTACTGTTCAATCAGCAGAGAATTTAAAATGCAAACTGCGATTTTTGACCTCTTATTTTAAGTGAAGCTGCTATTAAAGATTTTTATTCTGTTTATATTTTTATTGATTACTTAAATATTTATAACATTTCACATTCATATTTTTTATTGCTTTTCTGCAATAAAAAATAAATTTGTCTTTCACAAAAGAAGCATAACTTTTTAACTCTTTGTCCTTGTGTTAATATCTAGGCAATTGGCACCATAAGGATTAAATGGCAATGTACTGATAGATTTCACAATTCAGTTTTTTAAAAATTATTTAGTTACTTTGACATAATTTTCCCATAAGATCAAATCAAGTCGAGAAGCTCACCAAACAGAGATTAAAAGTCCATAGTGTTTAAATTAAGTTGAGCTTAACTGTAAATAAGTATGTCTTTGCTAGAAATAACTTCATTTTAAACTTCAAGTTTAGCCTTCAATTCAAATACAGCTCTAAAGGACTGAATTTGAACTATTTCAATTAGGACCTATCACTAGGTGAAAACAGACGATTTTGTCATTGTTGTTCTAAATTTGAATTAAACAAGTATCATAATGAAATGACACTACTGGGGATGGATCTCCATGTCATAGTTGTGACAGAATTGCATTCAGACGCTCACACACAGGAAAATTGTTAGCCTCATATTTTGACTGCCACAGTCATATCTTAAAGTTAGACAGATATTACAATTAGCCTAAATATGACTCAGGGAATTATGCTGTGAGCCTAAAAATGTAACTTTGTTATGTAACTGTCTTTTTTTTTTTTAAATCAATTTTCTTACACATTGTTTGCTTCCCATAAATTAAATATTGAAAAATCCTTCCCATAAGAACAAATAACCTTAATATTTTTCAGATACAGTTGTTAAAGACTGACATGCCATGAACAAAGTCAGCCATCAACCATGATTGAATTCACAGAGCACCACTTACAGTCTGAGAAAGGCAGCATCAGTTCTGGAAGATGAGGAAAGTTTGACCATTTTGTTGTGGATTTTGTTTTGTGGGATTTTTGCTAGTTTGCACATGCTGAGAGGAGCAAATGAAATGAGAAGCAATAAATACCTGCAAGGAGAGGTTAGCACACGTTAGTTGATGAAGACAATAGGAGCTTGGAGGAGAAGCTACTTGATGTCATGTTGCAAATATCTCAGACCTGACAGCTTCATGGCCAATTCAAAATACAATACTGTGGTTGCACACACAGTAGAACTGAGGTATTGTTATATCTTGACCTGGTTATTTAAAAGGGTCACAGTAATTGTTCTATTATAGAGTATACAAAGTTGATGTTGTGTCAGTTTAATTTGACACCATTTTCTCAATTGCTTTTAAGATGTCTTCTGTATGCAGGGACGCTAAATTTAATTATAGAGTTTACACACTTAATTTGTAATTCTCATAACCAAAAAATAATCATGTCAGTCCACTGCATGTTAAAAAAACAGAAGGCTGGCATGTGCCCTGTTGATGAGGGAGATAGTCTGAAGACTGAGAAGAAGATGCACCTTGCCAAACATTCCTGAAGTAGTAGATTTTCCCTGTTATAAGCTGTGAGAATGGATAAGATTCATTACAGTAACTCATAATAGTCACAGCTTGATTACTACATTAAAACAAATATGTCACTTAATGTATTTTTTTTTAACCTTTATTTATATAGGTAGTCTAATTCAGACATAAAATCTCATTTACAAGAGAAAATTATTTACCTAACCTAACTTCAGGTGTCTTTGGATGGTGCAAGTTGATGTACTTAGAAAAAACCACAGGAAGAACGTGCAAACCCCACACAGAAAAGCTACAGCTCAAACCCCTCTCCAGCTCAAAGGACAGAATCATCCAACCACCAATTCAGCTCCTGGCAACTTCTTTCAGCACATTTGGGAGGATCCTGAGGTGTCCTCAGGCTAGTCAGGAGATGTTGTCCCTCCAGCTTATCTTGGCTCATTCCTGGGGTCTCCTCCCACTGGCATGTCCCTGGAAAACTTCACAATGAAGGCATCCTAACCAGATGCCCGAGGCCTCCTCATTTGGTCCTTCTTAATGCAGATGATCAGCAGCTGTCTTCGGAGCACCTCCCAGATGATTAGGCTTCCATTCTGGAGCTGGATTTAAACTTATGCAGCGTCTGTGTACAGTACGGCCAGTGCGGCTTACACGGGGGAAATTTACTCTCACACTCAATCATCAGGTTACAGCAACATATCGCAGTTCTGCTTCCACGTTTACAGCACAAACTCAGTGAGAACATCCAGGTATCTAGAAATCACAAGCAAGACCGATCACAAGGGGAGTGGTTCTACATAACAATGTTTATGGTGCACTGCTTTCCCCTTTACAAAGCTGTCTGGAAGTCATTGTCATCGGCATCTAATGTCCTTGTTTTTACTTCAATAACCACCAGATCCACATTCTACTTGGCCTGCCAATACCTGCCCCACAATCCACAAGCTTGATGGCATCCCTCACTGCCAATATCCACAGAGTTATGGGATTTTAATCCCATTTTACAACCACAGCTTCAGTTGGCCACGTCAACAGTAAAGGTGCAGAATACAGCTTTCTCAGACTCAATATCACCCACTTTAACCAGGACATGATAGAAGCACTGCTGGTGGTGAGACTTGAGCTCTTTCTGACAGAGGACTCCACCAGATGTCCCTAGCAGACCCTCATAACATGTCTGGGCCTGCCAGACCTCAATGGAATCCTCCACTATCTGAGCCAACACAATACCAGGGGGTGAGCAGTTGACAGCTCAGACCCTCCTTTTACCCGTATGTCCAATACATACGGGTATGCCACAAGTCTAACGACACAACTATAAAGTCATTTGAGCTGATGTGTCCTGGTGCCAAGTACACATGTGGACGCTCACATGCTTGTAAATATTGTTATAAACAATCCATTACAAGGAAAAAAGTTAAAAACAGAACACCCTTTGGGTTCAGATCAGGGAGTTTGTTCCTACTAATCATCTCCCTCCAGGTCTCAGTAGTTGCGTTTCCAGTACACCTAAAATGGAAATGGCTAATGGGAAAATCTACATTTTGAGAAAAGACTGAAATATTGCTAAAACGTTTTTACGCTCCCATGAGGTGGTTTTTCAGACGTTCAATGGAAACACCTGCAAATCGTAGTTGTTTGTCGAAACGTACAAATATTGCTTTTATTTTGCTAAAAAAATGTAATGGAAATGTAGCTATTGTCTTTGCCCCACATGAGCATTGAAGTCTAGTAGCAGAATGTGGGAGTCCAGACAGTGAAGGCTTTCCACTGCTCTGCCTATTGGCTCCAAAAAGGGCGGGTACTCTGTAATACTGTTTAGTGCATAAGCAAACATAATCAAGATCCATTCTCCCATCTGAAGGCAAAGGAAGGGTACTCTCTTGACAGCCAGGTTAAACCCCAATGTACAGGCGCCAAGGCCCCATACAAGCTCCATGCCTCGCACTGGAAGCAACTCTAAAATGGAAGTGTCCAGTGGAGAGTGGTTCCAGAGTCCAAGCTGTGTTGAGATGAGTTTAACTATATCTGAGTGGAACTGTTCAACTTTGCACACCAGTTCAAGCTCCTTCTCCACCAGAGTTCTGCATCATTTGCTTCTGGAACTGAGGATGAGACCGAAGTGATTCCTATGTTTGGTCACTGCCCAACCCATATCAATCCCTATGGCCCCGACACTCTGTAGGATCAGATTTTAGCAAAATACCAAACTGCTAATTAGCAGATTTTACATTTCTTGGTGTGACTCCATTACTTGTGTTAATGTTCTTTTGACTTTTACTTTATTTATCTTTCCCCTCGACTGTAGATTAAAACTGGGGTAGGTAATCTAGTTCAGACATTTTTATTTTTTTTTTTAACTCTGGATGAAGTGGTTCCTCATCCTGATAGTAGTCTATACATTTTGTAATCATGGACAATAAGAAATATAGTTAGACCCCTCAGTTTACTGTAAATCTGTAAAAACTCTGACCAATCCAAACGTTTGGACCTAAATGGAGTTGTTCATTTCTCATATTTTATAAGCTTCTTCTCTCGGCTCCCCTCCTCCCCCTCCCGCAGCGCATACCGGATAGCTACACCCTGCATATAAATAGTGTGTTAGGATGAAAATACAAATTAGTGAGGAAGAAACTCGGAAGGCAAACATGGCTGAGACAATGCAGGAAGGATTTCCCCGAGCTGGCTCGGTTTATTTGCCTCCTCCCGCGAAACAGCCGAGAAAGAGAAAATCGTTGGTTGAAAAAGCTGTGAACTAGAAAAGCACGCGTAGAGCGCAAACCTCCGCCAAGGCCTTTAAAAAATTCCTGGATCCAAACGGTGATCGGGATCACCACCAACATTAAATCAGTTATTCCTTTTCACATTTCCAAACACTCCTGAAAATTTAATTAAAACCCTTCCATAACATTTTGACTTATCATGAACACTAACAGATAAGTGCTGGTAAAAACAAACTTCCTCATTGGAGGTAAGCCTTGGATCACACAAGGAGCAAAACCAGAGGGGGAGGAGCAAAGACAGGGTGCCACTTTAAAATCTTGCTAGCTCCCCAACATTACCTTCCCTAGTTTTAACTGTTTAAGACCACAAAAATAAATATATAACTAATCTAACCAAGTAACAATAGTCACAGTATTCTCACTGAATATACAAATTATTTCTTCCTTGTGTGTGTGTGAAAGCTAAAAAACAATCAAACTAAAAAGACAATCACAATTTGAAAAACTTTACATTTAACCAACACAATGACAAACAAAAAAAACTACAACACAGTAGAAACACAATAACAAATAAAAAAATCCTACAAATTCCAAAACACAACTAGATTAATCTACTTAAAGATGTAGGTATCATAGGTTAACATGAGAAATTGCTGAATGAACACCAGTTTCACCATCCAATCAGCGATTTCACATGTTATCCACTGGCACCGTTCATTTCTAGTAGATGAATGTAATTGTGATTTTTAATTAGCCGTTGTGTTTTTTATTGCAGTGTGTTTTTTTTCTATTTGGTATTGTGCTTTTAAATGTTTCTCTGTGGTTTTTTAATCTGTCATGCCGTTAGGTTTTTAAATGAGGTTTTATAAATTGTTGTGTATTTTTAAAGTTGGAGTAGGAGATCCCGAAAACATGGTTCAAGCAAGTTACATTTAAAAAAATACACAATTCAAATGTCAAACCCTTTTCTTCAGATTATCCCTGAAACCATGCCTCTAAAGCGCATAACGATGTCTGAAGGGTCCAACTGAGGGGGGAGGGACAAGTGGCAGCTGAGTTTGACAGGCATATCACCATCCAATCATTTTTGTTTCAGAGCATTTAATTCATTTGCTTGAGGTGTGAAGAGAATTTTAAGCATAACAGTAAAATGCTCCTGCTTCCTGAAATGTTTGGTCATTTTGTGTTTTATTTGTAGTTGTGGTTTGTACTTCAGGTCCACCTAAATTTTATGGCCACTGGAATGTTGAGGAACAAAGATGAGTTGTGAATGATAATGAATTATAATTGCTACAATGGGGGCTTAATGGCTATACTTTTCAAGTTGGGCTTCATAGCAGTGTGGTGGTTAGGTACTGTTGCCTTGCAGCAAATAGTTTCCTGGTTTGAACCTCAGATTGTGCTGGTCTTTGTGGAGGATGTTCTCATTATGCATGAATAGGTTCTGAATATACCCCCCATGACCCTGCACTGGAATAAGCAAATATAAATGACACATGAATGAAAAAAAGTTTTTTTTTAATCACAAGTAAGCTTAAAGAAAAAATGTCTCAACAAGTTTAACTTCCTGTTTTAAAACTTGAAACACAAGCAAAGCAGTGAAACCAGTTCCATAATAGAGAGAAACTCATGCTTTAAAATATACATCGTATTCTTCACAGCAGTGTGTCTTCATGTGAGGTCACTGATGTAGGAAACTAAAAACAAAACAAACCAAAACTGGGCTGAACAATCCTCTAATTTTCTTTAACACATTCAGTATTTATAGATAAAAGAAAAAATCAATACATTTGCATTAATTATGATAAATAAGTAACATTTCTTTTGAACATAAAAATGCACAACCTATATAATACCTGAGAGCCCTCACATAAGAAAGTCAATGTCATTATCAAAATGGATCTATCAGCACAGATTTCTGGCTATTCAGTGCCAATACTATTTCTTATAAAATACAATGAACCCCACCCAGAACCCCACCTCTTACAACTCTGTAAACATCTGTCAAAACTTCAAAAACACAAAAAGTTCACAAAACTATTTGCATCAACATGTCAGCAGAAAAATAGACATTTAGCACACTAACCTTTTAAATTTACAAAACACATCCCCGTCATCGATAGGAAAAGCAATGATTTCAATTTTCAAGTAAGGCTGGCTGAAGACCGAGTTTGTCTTTTCTTTTTGTGTTCATATGGCTGATTCGACAGATAGGTAGATATAGAGATAGATGGAGAGATAGAGAGAT
>NC_136613.1:23110572-23180572 GCF_933228915.1 Telmatherina bonti | reverse complement strand
AAAATAACAAAATGATAGATAAGATATGTTATACATTTACCAAAAATAATTAAAGTAAATAGAGCACAGCGCTTTTATCTACAAACTAGAACTTATAATGTGCAAAAAATATGAATTTCACCTTAAATTTCCTTTCTACCCCATTAAACGTATATGATGTTGATATTTCAGTTCTTGCTGTTTCTTTTTTTCTTTTTAATTTTGTACTTTATGTTCGTGTCTAATAGTGTGGAAAGCCCCATCCCTTTATTGTGCTGTTTAACCCCTCTAGAACAGGGATGCGGTAAGCTGTTTTCTCTCGATAAGAGCTATGGCAAAGTTACAGGTGTACCTAACCACAGACTGAAAAACACTTCCTTGCCTATGCTTGCTGGTGCTTGCTTAATCTCTCTCTCTCTCTCTCTCTAATAGTGAGAGAGAGCGAGAGAAAAAGAAAAAAAAATATTCCCATAAGCGGAACAGACCTGTTTGCGCAATGTAATGGTAGGATGAAACACTATACAGAAAAGAAAAACCAATTATATATATATATATATATATATATATATATATATATATATATATATATATATATATATATATATATATATATATATATATGTATGTTCATTCATTTATTTTTTGCATAATAGCTAACATACAACAGCTGACTCTTAACATGATGAGAATTAAATGAGTGCATTACAAGACTCTTGAAAAGAAAATTGCTATACTAAACAATTGCTTTGGCCAAACATTTTCTTTTTCATTCTAATCACATAAATCCAATGAATTAAATTATTTTTAAGTTGAGCTGAGCCTTCTGGCAACAGAATCCACTGTTAGAGAACATGACGTTGTTCTTCTTGATCTCTTTGCTCAAAGTAATGCCAGTAAATGTGGCTGATGATTTCCAGGTTACATATAAAATACTCACCCACAAATTTCTGAGGGGTGCTGCTCTTCCTCTTGCCTATGTTGTGCAGCCTTTCAATAACAGGAGGTCTGTCAAATGTAGCCATACTGCTGGTGTCTGCTGTGGGCTTGGGCTCTTTTGGAACCTCACCTTTAGAGAATGAAAAGGTTTAAAAACAGTTTAACATTGCAAGAATGCATTTGGATGTTTCATTAGTTTGCTTGAGCCAAAAGCATTTATATCATATGACTGGTGTCGGTAACCCACCAGGGTCTCTTTTTGTTTTACCTGTGTAAGGGCCAGTGTTGGTGGTTGGGTCCAAGCCAATACCCTGCAGGTAACTGTGGCAACGTTCTTTATGTTCCTCCAAAGATGTGCGCTGTTTGTAACTTCGTCCACAGTAGTTGCACTTATGTGGTTTGCCAACTAAAAGTAAAGACATTCAAGTAAGAAACTAATCATTCCACATGGTGGGTGGTGTCTGTCCAGTGGTACAGACTCAGTTTGTAGTAGAAAAAAAAAGTTGTGAATTGTCAATAGTCATAGTACAAAGAAAATGTAGGCTTCTGAGATCATGGAGGTTCCACTACTAGTGTAAGGATTCCACATAACTGTTGCCAGACTGAAACCCAGGCTGTGGGTGACAGATAGTTGCGCCATGAAGTCTGCATTTCAAAACGCTTTGGTCTGTGAAACACACCCACTAGCTGTGGCACAGCATGAGTAAATAACGGAGTTAGTTTCCTACCACCACTACGGGATGCATGATCAACTCCAAGTTAAACTGTTATAGAGGCGTAGTGTGATTCATTGTGCCATTTCTATTTTATTCAATTACTTCCTACAAAGACAAGTGGAAAGATGAAGACATTCTTTGTATTTATCTTGGTCAAAGCCTATCCTCCTAGCCATTGAAAGCGTTGAAAGGACTTTTCTTCATGAGTGTATTCATAAACTGTCATGGTTTTATAATTATATTTGAGTTTAGAATGGTGTTGCACACTATGAATGTCACTTAGTGATGAGCTGACTTGTGATCAGAATGAGCTCCCTCCACAGTGAGCTGAAAGCTAAAGTAAAACTATTTTTAAAATAGAACATACAGCAGTGAGTAAAATCCCACAGAAGCCGACACTGCTGAGGCAATACTTCTGTGTCCTGTATTAGGGTACTCTCAAAACTAATGTAATGACTCATAAAAGGAGTCAGTGAGTAAACTGGATGCCACATAAGCGAACCGCTGAGAACCAGACACCGTCATTTGCTATGCAATGTAAGACAGTCACTGGAATCGTGGTGACAGCTACTACTAAAAGATGATGTTCAGAGGATCCAGTGAGCTTGTCACTGTGAGAACAGAGACCACACACGTTTCAGTGTGAGACACACACACACACACACACACACACATTTGGCGGTAGGTGATAGTTCACACACTGATACATGCGCTCTTTATCATACAGAAAGACACATGTTGGATGGGAAAAATAAAGATAAAAAAAGGGTTTCAAAAAGAAATGAGTAAGGCCTAATTAGTCACCTAAATAGAAATGTTACATCACCTTTCCTGGACTACTTATTTGATGATGAAGTAAAACCTACTTCCAAAATGACAAGACAAGTTCTGGCCAATCTAACGTCAGCAGGTGCATTTTCCCTGGTGTGTCTGTCATTCATTACTTTTATGATCTATGAACAACACCTACAGACAGAACTAGAAAGTGGGGTTTTAGTGTGTATGTATATATATAAAGATTTCTATATTATTAGAATGTGGTAGGTGACTGTGCAGGGTCACTGCTGCGATATTCATTCTGAGTAATGAAGCAGTTGCTTTAGAAAGAGTTATCGTCATGGAAATAATTCACTTTGCTGCTTTCCAGCCATGAAACTCTGACAGCGGAGGATTCAGTGTTCGCCTGCTTGTTCTCAATTGTTACCATCTCCTTGTTTCCCTTCCTCACACACAGACCAAATGTGGAATTCATTATTTATTTTGTTTTATTTCTTTTATGTTCACATAACTGCCCACACTCAGCATTTTGCAGATGTTGGATGGAGCTGAAGAATCCACCTTTTAGCTACTATTCTTTATGCAAATGAGCCACACTGTAAACCCAGACTTTTTTGGCTGATTGCGATTGGCTGATTTAAATCCTTAATTTACATCTTGAAATATGTGAAACCACTCATCCCTGAAGTTGCACTGTCCCTGTTTTTTTGTTTCTCTTCTGGGCCGATATGAAGAAGGTCCTCTCCCAGTATAACACCCAGTTTAAGCGCTCTGTATGTCCTCTTCCCTGACTTGCACTCCTTTTTCATTTTTTCCTCATTTGACTTCTCCTTTTATGCTGTATTTTTTCTCATTTGGTACACCTGTCCTTGGCGCCAGACCATAATTATCAGGTTTGCAGCACTCTGAGACTGAGGAGACTCTGTGGACATGGATAAGACTCAGGATGATACGTGGCAGCAAACTTACTACTAGATTGAAGCGGATCTACTCGCTGACAAATATGGAGTAAAAAATAATTAGATCTGTCTCAAATAAGTCTGTAACAGAAAGCTACAAAAGAAATTATGAATACCCCGAACACAAGTGGTGCCTCTATCTAAAAAGTAACCTGTGTATGAGTAACCTCCCCATGGGGGCTTCACAGGCAGAAATGATGCGAAACAAAGGGGAGAGCCCATCCTCTGATAGGGAAAGTGGGTCACAGTTGAGAGAGACACCCAGCACTCAGCATGTGTGTCTCAACAGTTTCCTCAGTAGCAACACAGGCAACTAAGAAACAACAGATCCTTGGAGCTAAACCACAAGGCAATGCCCAGGAAAAACACATTCTCCAGAATCACAAGTGTCCAACCTTCATGTGCCTGTGAGTCACACTAAATGTCTTAGGAGAGAATTGAGAGGTAACAAAAAGGCCTGAAAACGGTTTCAGAAATACTTTGTGGTAATGAAGAGCACACTGAAAGCAGTGAAGGAGAGTATGGCTGCAACACAAGCCCAATATTTGAAAAAAAAAAAAAAAAACAAAGAAGACATTTTCACATGGTTTTGTCTTAATACAGAACCACTACTTCTCCTTTCCTTATCTTTGAAGCCCATGTGGTCATGCAGCAAAAAAAAAAAAAAAAAAAATTCTGGGTACGGAGATGGATGAGCAACAAAAAAAAAAAAAAAAAAATGGAAGAGAAAAGGCTGAGGAAGATGCTTACCAGCATGAGTTCGCAAATGACCAGTGAGGGCATCGCGGCGCCGGCAGGCATAGTTACAGAAGGGGCATTTGAAGGGTTTTTCGCCCGTGTGCAGCTTGATGTGTCGCAGCAGGTTTCCCTTCTGGGTGAACGACACGCCACACTGGTTGCACTGGAACGGCCTGTCACCTGAAGAAGGGGGGCACAGGAAGTCAATACCTCACTCAGAAAAGAACCTATCTACATCTCTCTGAATCAATTTTTTCCTCTCTATTTGCACTAATGTACCTTCGCTGACAGTTGACCTTGCTGACAAGTAAATGCTGACAGTTGTTTTCTATTAATAAATAACGTATTTCCATTGAAACTCATATGACAGACTTGAACTATTTCTTGCATTAATAACAAAAAAAAAAAGGAAGTAAACTACCTAATCTTTTTGGCGTAAGAAATCCTTCCTCTATTCAAACACTTCCTAAAGAAAAAAAGAAAAAAAAAAAAAAAAAAACTAGGGGTGGAACTTGATTGAAAAATTTGTGTAAATGATTACAGGCTTTGTAACAAGTTAATCTAAATTAATCACATTTTAATCTCATAACAATATTTGCCCCAAAAAGCAACATTTTTCCATTTAAAATAAAATGTATTATTATTAATATTTAATGGAATTTAGTGGACAACTGAATCAAATAATAGAGACATATTCTAATGCTGTAAACTGAAGCTCAAGTAATGTCTGGAGAAATGCATTTAGTTGCATTTTTATTCAAAACAGTAGAAAAACCAAATAACTCTGGGCAAAACTGAGCAGACCTGAAGCTAAAGTATCATTTTAAGGAGTTTAACAAACAGCTCCACATGTTCTCGCATGTCTACAACATGTTCCAGTAGTTTGAACTTTTTCAATGTTGTCGTCCACGCTTTTAATTAACAGACATTCATTTCTAACAGTAAACCAGGGTGGGATCAGTCAGTGGAAACTGTGCGCGTTTCACTTTCAGTCCGGTCATAGAGCAAAGGTGATCACCTGCTCTGACTGCAGCTTTATCTAGCTGTTGTTTGAGGACCAAGCTTCTGATGAGTGGTTTTTAGATGGGGGCGGAGCCTGCGGCAGGGCTCTTCATTGAGAAGAGTAAAAAAAATAAGTGCTGTCACATCAGCCGCCAAAGTCTCCAATAACACCGAAAATCACTAGACTTGTCACTAGTTGCTTAGAGTTGCTAAAAGGGTCTGGATACTCATTAAATATAACTTAGTAGCTTTAGAGCTGCTAAGTTATCAGCCAAGACCTACCATGTTCGCTAGTGTAATACGCATACTAAGATATTGGAATGAGGGCTGCGATTAAACGCATTCATTTTTTTAACAGGTAAACGCATGTTGTGGGTAGTATAGAACTGAAGGAACGCTTCAAGGTATTCACTAAGACTTTACATTTCGTCATTATTTAAGAGGGTAGGTGCCATCAAACACGGTGAGGTATCCAGAGGGCTGTGAGGTGGTGTGGTGGTTAACAACACAGCCCCACAGCAAGAGGGTTAGTTCGAGCTTCAGCTGGGAAAAAGTTGGAACAACGGTGTTTCTGTGTGGAGTTTGCATGTTCTGCCCATGCATACATGGGTTTTCTTTGGGTATTTTACTTTCCTCCCACTATCCAAAGATTTGCATGTTAGGTTTAGTGGTCACTTTAAATTCTTCTTGGTGTGAGTTGTGGTTTGTCTTTCTGTGTTGGCCCTGTGATGGACTTACAACCTCTCTAGAGAGTACCCTGCCTCCTGCTTGCTAATTGCTAGACTCGGGTTCAGCCTCCCTGTGACCCTGAATTGGAATGAGCAGCATAAAACAGATTGTTAAATGTCAGTATACTTCAGGTATATATGCATGCATGTATATATAGATACTTTGGTATGTATGCATGACTATACATGAGACATTGTCACTTGAAACAGGTTGCGGGAGATTCCAAGGACATTTTTTCCTTGATAATCACACAGAGACTAAACTATTGTCTTTGAAAAAAAAAAAAGAAAGAACTCCGCCCATTTTTGTGGAAACAAAAATAAATTTCTGACTCACCATCAGACCAACACAGAAAAATGAAAACCCCTGACAAGTCTATCAATGCCCACCAATGTTTGAAATGTAACACAGTGTGTCGGCACATATGTATAATGACATTTGCAGATGCATGATCTGTACCATGCGATTGTCGATTTCCTGTGTCAGCCGAAGCATTTGGCCCAGATAACCCGTTCTGTGCATTGCTTGGGCTGTCGACCACAGAATCCTCCACTGCTGCTCCTTCATCCCCTGTTTGGCCAATTTCTTCAGGGGCCGGGCTGCCGTTGTCAGCCTCTTCCGCCATTTCTTCCTCTTGCTTAATTTTCAGCACTGTCAAAGAAAACACAACTTTAATGATGAATCGACACACAACACTCACAACATCAATCGTACACCACTCCCCCGCATAGAATGACCATTTTAAATGCTAATTATGTTCCACATATGTCAGCTATGTTGCTTTTTAGTGACTACAAACAAAATTCACAATGATTGGAAAGTCAGGAGGAGGAGTACAGTATGGATGTGAACTGGAATAAAAAGGTTTCAAACTATCGTCATAGTTCAAGCATCTACTTGAGGCAGAATGGATTAAAGGAAGACAGACAAAGTTGCCGTATTATGTGTTATTAAATGTGGAAGTTCTACTAGAGAACAGTATATCCGGATGGGTTGACACAACAACGAGATGACACAGTGAGACAAATAAACAGGCTGGTCTGGTTTCTGACGGTCCCTGGGGAGAAAAGGAGTGTCAGAGGCCCATTGCTGCCTGCTGCTGACTAGCAATGGGAGACTGCCTGGATGACAAGGGCAAAAGATTGTGCAATAGTGTATATGTGAATGTGTGTATGTGTGTGTGTGTGTGAAAATTGTAGCTGGTGGAAAGAGTTACCTCCAGAAGTTACTACCTATTAGTCTCTACTTATCTGTAAAGCTACTAATTGATAATCATTTGAAAGGAAACAATTGATTTGTCACAGTTACAGCCATGTTTCAGTTTACCTACTGGGCCAACTCCATGTGTGTGTATTTATATTTATATATATATATATATATATATGTGTGTGTGTGTGTGTGTGTGTGTGAAAATTGTAGCTGGTGGAAAGAGTTACCTCCAGAAGTTACTACCTATTAGTCTCTACTTATCTGTAAAGCTACTAATTGACAATCATTTGAAAGGAAACAATTGATTTGTCACAGTTACAGCCATGTTTCAGTTTACCTACTGGGCCAACTCCATGTGTGTGTATTTATATATATATATATATATATATATATATATGTGTGTGTGTGTGTGTGTGTGTGTGTGTGTGTAGATGTTTCTTCTATAGTTTTTCATCTTGTCTTAATAGATTCATTGCCGATAGACTGTTTTTACATTTTATCAGGATACCAGGAAAAATAAGGAAGAGCAACATAAAAGTTTCGCCTGTGGATAAAGTGTTTTGTATGTAAAATATAAAAAAAACCTAACTATTTATTCATTTAGCTTTTTGTAAACTCCTCTGAGATACACGACTGATTTCCGTGCCTTTTTTACTTTGTCACCAGCGCTGCTATAGCCGATTTCAAAAATATACCACTGTAATCAAGTTTCTTCAGTGCTGCACTTAAAGACTTGTTAGTGGGAAAGATTGCGAAAGGAGCCTTATAAGGAGTGAAATAAAAAAAAAAAAGAAAGAAAACCCTCTGGACACTCTCCAAGCACAACTCACTGATCCTGATGATCCTGTTTTGGGATTTACTCGGGCAATAATCACAGTAAGGGTTTGTGTGGCTGTTGTTTCTGTTGTTTCTCTAAATCCTCCATGAGACTGCATCTATCAAGTGTCATCTTACGCTTTATGGTAAAGTCCATTACACCAACAAAGCTCAGTAAAAGAAATGTATAAATTCTGCTGCTTTCTTTATATAAAAAAAAATTCCCTCTTTAAGATACTGTACTCCACAGGCTTCTTTTGTATGTTTCTGGTATACAGAGGAACACTTATGCCAAACCCACACTGAAATCAAGCTTCGTCTTCGACAGCTGTATTCTGGCAACACGGAACAGACATGAATGTCCTTGCTATTCAGCTCTGTGTATCTTTACATCAGTCTCTTCATTGTGTCTGACCTTAATGCACAGAGCGGTCAGACAGGGATGTGCTTGAATATTAGCTGCTTCCACAAAGCAGCAAAGGAATCATTGCATGTTTGTACTCCCTAACAGCACATTACTGTGCCTGTAAATTGATCGGTTTCCTATAATCCAGAAAAAACCAGGAAACAATTGATTAAAGGACTGAATGATAGCAGGAAAAAAAAACAAAAAAAAAACTATGAGGATTATTCTTTCACCACTGAGACCCAATGTGACATCCAGCTGGAAAACTTTTCATTATGAGAGTGTATGGACAACATTTTATATTCAGACTTGCCAGTTTGGGGAAAGAATTTGGTTTTGCTACTTCTGAACTCTCTATAGCTGATGTGTGGCAGCTAAATCATGTTACGCAACTTCCAAAATGACAACAGAATAGTTATGCCATGTAAAAACATTTTCCCGGGTTGCTTTTGGTTCTTATCATTTTGGGGAAAAAGCTTCCCCATTTTTTTCTCTTCCTCAGCTGTCTCACTTCCTCACCTATTCAGAGTGACACTGCACACCCTAATCTGCGATATCTGGTCCATACAGTGAGGAAAATTAAGTATATTTTTAAGTTCCACAGCTAGGTGCATTACAGCAACGCATTTTCATTAAACAAAAAATCTGCAAGCATAGGACGAACTGTTTATGCTAAGACAAATTATACATGATATTCATTTTACTAATCCTGATTCAGACTTAAACACCTTTTAACTTGGTTTCTGTTTGACAAAGCCCTTTGCAATATGTATTATATATCTGGCCCTCATATATAAAGTGCTTTATTCTCTGCAATCACACTGTGATGTGTAGATGAGAGGACACTTCAACATTAGAAGATGGCCCATGTAATAGTGCCCCTCACAGCACAACAAGGGAAATCTTAACTTTTAATTGCTGTTCAAAATCACAAAATATGAGGCAGTTAGAGTAGTTAAGGTGTTGTGTAGAGTTTTATGTAAAGTATTTTGTCATCATTCCATGGAAATGTAAAAGGCTATGCAAAATCTTTAAAAAACTGATATGTGCCCATTCAATGTGTAATTTTGCTGCAAATAATACTAATATTTTATATATGAGACATAAAAATTCAATAATATAAAAACAGTGTTTGATATCCCAAATGTTACTGTTTCAAGTTTAATGTGAACATTAAAGAGTTACGAGGAAAACATTAAAACTGTAAAAGTGAATAGAAATAGCATGGTTGTTCCTGGCAGACTGCAGGGATGTGTATATACTTATTGCACACTAACCATTTGGGGAAGTAGGACCTTGAGCAACTGTCTGTCCATTAGCCGCTGAGATATCCGCCAACATTCTTGAGTTTTCCTTACCAGGAGAGCATTTGCCGTTACCTGGGAGACAGAAACACAGCAATCTTAATTGTGCTGTACAATGACTCAAATGTCTAAAAAAGGCAGCTGCTATATGCCAAAGGATATAAAGAAAAAATCCCATCATATAAAATAAAATAAAATAAAAATAAAAATCACATAAATATAAAATCAGAAAAAAGATTTTATAGGATACACAGAATAAGAACCATGAGTTTTTCTGAATAAGTTAATCAATAATTCAAGATGAAAAACTATTCATCATTTTTATAAATACATCTAAACTAAAACAACATAATAAAAAATGGGCTCCACCATAAGAATGCAGGGTATAACTAGCTGAATTATTTTGATGCACCTATCCTGATGTCCAGCAAATGCAGATCAGATTGCATCCTCTCAGCACTGTGTACAGAACCCAGGCTATGGATAGCCTGGTGTCCACTCAGAGGGAGAGCAAACCAATCCCTTATCCACTTACACCCCGGCCCCATCGGGGTCACAAGAACAATACAGTGGCAACAGGCAAACACTCCCTCTGACCCAGGTGTCAGATCCCTGAGGAACCACAGTGAGTCATTATTTACTACCCACGGGTTACTAAGTATACACTGACAACCGTGAAAAAGTGGAAACATCCACTACAAGGCCAAAGCAACGAGGGAAAAATCAAATGAAAGCGTCACACTTTACATCTGAAAATGTGTTTCGTAACATTTTGTTGGACGTGCACATGTCTAAGACAATTTGTCACACATGAAGGAAAAATCTGCATCACAGCTCATCTTCCTGTGTGGTATTGTTCCACTGCAGAGACAGCCTCACTGAGTGGGGCTTACTGGGAGACGTTGTCCATGACACAATCCCTGGGCCTGAGCTCAAGTTGCACAGGTTGGGGTTGGAGGAAATCTCCGGTGACCAACGGTGGCTATCCCTTGGCAATGCTGTCCTGGAGACAGGAGTGGCCCAGATTTGTCATGAAGGATTTTCCATTAGGCCTCTTTGATAGATGCTGACAGAGGCCAGGCAGCACCTCAGTTAGGCATACTCAAGCTTAAAGTAATGGTTTGTGGCTGCTGGGGCTCATCATCTAAAACAAAGGGATTCCATTACAGATATTACAACTGTATTATTATTATTATGATCTTTTTTTTCTTTTTTTAAAAAAAAGGAAGATAAAACTGTCAAAATGCTAATAGTATTTCTTTTATAAAGCTAAGAAAACCACAGCCACATGTTCCTGGTCAAAAACTAACCAAATAAAAAAAACATTTTCGTCATATTATGGTAAGGGGAAAAAAAAGAAAAGCTTGATTTGATCTAAACTTTGCGTTGGTGTCCTGCTGAGTCAATCATTAAGATCGGAATATCAAACAGATAAAGCAGGAAATGGCATTTTGAGTAATGCACTAAAATTGGGATGATTAAATTTGCTTGCAAATGGAAAGGAACAAATGTGTGCACATGAAACTTGTAGGTGTGAGTTTTGCTGACTTATTTATTCAAACACAGAGTGCATGGATACCTTCTTAAGTCCAGTCATCCTGTCAAGAAAGAAGGGTGTGAGCAGTTTTTGATTTTGCAACTTATTTAAAAGAAATCACATGCTATTTGAGATGTATATATGTTAAGAAACTCAACACTATGCAAAAAAGCCTAAATGAACCACATCTGCCTGTTTCCAACAGTAGGAAAGATGAATGGAAAAAAGCTCAAAACCACTGTAAGTTCAGCAAGTTGTACATGGGTGTCCATTTTACTTTGATACAAACTACATGGGAGTCATTTGTGCATGTAAAATTAAATTCTTTCTTAAAAAAAAAACAAAAAAAAAAACAAAAAAAAAAAAAAACCCACCACAGTCAACAAGAATAAAATGAAAGAGGTAAACCATACTGCTACATCCATAGGCTGTCTTTGAATAATACTGATATGTGCACTACCGCATACATAACCTGTGTTGGTTTTGATCTATGGTGAACAGTTGCACACAAATGTTAAGTATCATTATTACAGTAATTATTTTATTCATTTAGTGCTTAAGAAGTTATGATTTTATTCTACAACAACACTCATATGTATTTATGCTGTTTGAAGCAAAACAGGGGTATGAATGACATGCACTTAATTTGTCTGAATAAGAGATATGTGTGTGAGTAATTCTTTACAGTAACTGGAATACTACACATGTGAAAGACAGTACAATCTGTGCAAAAGACTGATTCTGTATTCGATAAATTATAACTGTATAAAGGGAAAAACTGGTAAATGTGTGTGAAAAAGTTGAACTTTCAGTTGAAAGTATAACTGCTCCAGGAAAGTATGATTATGACGAGAGAGAAATTACACATTCATTGTTTCTGAAAACGAAAAAAAAGTTGGAACCCAGTCATGGTCAATTTAAAGCATTTTTCTTTTTTTTTTTTTTTTTTTTTTGCACTTGATCAGAAATTGAAACCAAAATATAATGAATCTCATATAAACATTTACATTGTCAGAATCAATGTCTCATACAAGCACTCTGACTCATAAGTACTACTATTATATGAGGAACAATTGATGATCTGCACAAACTCTCTGGCAAAGTAGCACAAGTTTGACTGGACGCATCTTTTCTGTTTCCACATTCTTCACTTCTATACAATCAAGCCAGTTACATGTCACTAAAGACATTTACTCATGCACAGTATTTCCTTTACTTTACAAAATGTGCATGTCTTATTACGCGCAACTGTATTTCACTCAATTTCTAATCAACATTTTGGAATTTCCAATTTAGTCAACACAATGTTTAATATATTCAACACTGAGTTTTTAAATGTTAGCAATAACAATCAAATATAATAAATATAATACAGTTGGAGTCAAATGATCCCCATTTCTTCTCGTACATATTTATTACATCAACTAAATGCAGGTTTTTTTTTTTTTACTAATAGCACATGTTTGTGTCTGAATATCACAATTTAACTGAAGAAATCCGAGCACCATTTCCCATCATTCGTATTTAGTACGACCGAATGATTAATCGAACTTCAGCTTATGATCAGAACGTCTTCTGGATTCAGTGCACCGTCTTCTAGTGCAGGAATTATGGATCGAGCACAGTAAAGTTTTGAGGATGAACTCGTCCAAATCATCCACCGTGTGCTTTTTCACACTTTCCTGCTGCCTTGGGTTTTAACTGAGAAGCTACCTTTTGAGCTAACTTTTACCCACTCAGACATTTTACACACTTTTATTCATGCCTATTCAGACACATTATTTATCCTACCTGACTGTACTGTTGTATTTTGGTGCAGCATGACTATAAGTGCGTGCGAAAGAGAAATGCTTGCACACTTTTAGTCAGCACATTTGTACTATGGTAATGAGAGTAGTTCTGCCAAAGCTAATAGTTGTGTTTAGTGTTGTAGGGCACTGAAGGAGCGACATGTGTGTCATAAGAGGTAGAAAGTTTGACCTAAATTGTCACAACCTCAGCAGTGCCTAATCAGTGCGCCGAGGATAGAAAACACTTGGGAGCAAAGATGGGGTAGAGTGTTGCATTCCTCAAAATGTACGTGCTGCACGGTGTAAACAGTTATTTGTTCCAGATGTATCATTTCAGAAACGGCCCACAGATGGACAGAGAGAGGAAGAGCCTCCATCTCTCCTTCCATCTCCACCTCCACCCCAAGCCCGCCTGCCAAGTGTTCCTACAAACACAAACCCCCAACGGAGACCTAAAAGTCCCCACTGATGTCATCAGCAACATGCTACCTGTTTTGAAGTGTGCTCACGAACGCAAAATACAAGGGGGGCAGGGAAGATATTCTACAGACCTACCCAAAGGAAACCAGCAAAGGGCAATGGAGCACCACAAAGCGCCTATCCAGTATATGCTGCGTTCAACAGGATGTTGCTAATGCATCATTCTCTCTACCTTTAAGGGGTGAACAGGAAAAAGCCTGCACTAAGGGGAAAATCCCTCAAAATGTTTAGCGCATTGCAATTGCAAATATATATATATATATTTTCCTTTCTTTATTTATTTTGTTTTTGTACAAGTCTTCCATCCAAATGCTGGAAGAGTCGAGAAGGTCGGGCCAAGTAAATAACACTGAAGTCGAAGGCATAATGATAGAAAGATATAGCAGCCATAATCATGATCCTCATCAGCACCACACTAGATAAAACATCACAATATACGCGCATATATGCTATAGTTGTTTAAAAAGTGTTGCATGCAAGAGATTTGATGACTTACTGGAGGAATAGTCTTCGGAAACTTCCATCTCAGATTCTTTGGGAGTTCTGAAACATCAACAGGAGAAATTATTAGTTAATTAGAATATTTTAATATATTGTTTAAAAGAATAAAGTTATTAATGAACACATGAAAAACAATGTTTAGAATACGAAGATAGTATAAATGTACTTTTACAAAGTTTCTTTATAACTATGTATTGTTTCCAGTTGACTGACACGGATTACAGGTGTATATTTGTGCAGCATTGTTTTTAGAGAAATGCTAAAGTGTTAAGTGAGCAACTTTCTGATATATTCCAAATGGATGAACTTAAACGCCTTAGTTTCACATTCTCTGGTTTATATAGATGCAAACTATTACGGCGTTTTGGAGGCACTACTTGTAGATGAGTTGTAATGGTCGGAAGTGCTGCTCTTGTTTGTTTTTTATTAACTACAAAATATAGTCCCAAGTTTTCTTACAGTGTGCAGATTTCTAACATTACATGAGTCAGTAGAGTTTTCCTTACAGAGTCCAGCTACACAGACAATTTGTACAGTATCACAGAAGTGCTACTGGCTTCGTCAAATAGCTCTCCACTTACTCTCATTAGAAGAAACAAAAATCACAAAAAACCATAAGCCAGCAATAAAAGGACAAACAACGTTCCTTTTTCTCACTTCTCATTAGTTTTTTTTTTTTCTTTCTAATAGCAGCTCACTACTTGACAGTAAGGTGTTTGACATTGACGGCAGTAGATCATTATGGTTTCCTTTTTTTCCAACTCTGAAATGTGGCTCTCATGATGGAAGCTTTAAACTACAATCATCATGTGAGCAGACTTCTTGATTCAGATTCTGGCTATGCAGGCATTGGCTTGAACAAAACAAGACACAGAAGAAAAACTAAATTGAAATTTAGAGCAAATTGTAAGGAGGAGACGTTTAGTAAATCTAAGAAAAAAAAAGAGAAAAAATTCATATAATTACCTTAAAGTGTGTCCCTTGTGCAAAAAATGTTAGTAATTTCAGTCAAAACTTGAGGGATGGGGTGAGGGGGTGGGGGGGCTGGTAAGTTGTCTCCACCTCCCTTTAAAGAAACAAACAAACAAAAAATAAATATAAAAGTACCTATCTGGTGCAGCGAGTTCTTCCCTCGAAAAGTAAACTCTGATTTTTCTTGATCAGCATCCGTAAAAGTCCAGTAAAAAAGAAAACACTTCATATGAACCAGTTCAGAAGGCAGAAAAAGTTGAGAAGGTGCGCACATACAGTGGCCAACAGGTGACAATCTCTGTGCGCGCGCCCCCCGCGATTTTTGCCACTTTCGAAGCGACACTGGCACCGTCTCAGCGACTCAACTGATTCAAACTTCCAGTTCATTAGAAGTCAACCAACTTGTGCTCTGTGAGCGTTTGCTAGTAGGAACAAAAAGAGAGGGAAGACTCAACAAGTTGGCAAGGGAAAGAAAGAGAGGGATGGATCAAACTGGATCCACCGGTTCCTAAGGAATTAACCATAGCGACAGGGAGCAGCCAAGCTATTTTCAACAACCAAGGGGACTGACTGGAAATCCGTAGGTAGGCAGAGCTGCAAAGCTACTGTGGAGATGTGACTCAAGGTCGAACCGGTAGAGCCTCGCGCATTTTATAAGTGATGCAATCCGGTATCAAATTTTACATTGAGACCACCGAAGCAACAGAAGAAAGCACACATTTAAGTGAACATTTTCTTCGTGTGAACTACAAAGGCCCATGTATACTTTTAACGCTACTTCCTAGTTTTGCCAAAGCGATGATCTTTGGAAGTGAAAATTCTCATTCAGCCACATAAGTATTCATTTCAGCCGCCACATGAGTGGGAGAAGTCTAATAAGCTGATGTTGGAGCGAGTCCAGCATTAAGGGAAGAGTGCATTTACCTGCGGGCACGCGCATCTCCTGAACTAACCATCAGCTGCAAATAAAGCCGTGAGGCCAGTTGTGTTGCTGTTACAGCAACGCGACATGTTTCCCTTAAATGTTTTTATTTATTGATTTATTTTTCTACCTTTGCTTGCTGTGGTGTTTGCGTGGCTCTGAGCTGACTGACAGCTGCAATTCAACAGGTTATCCGATCACTGCAGTCTACAGTGGAGCCCGTCTGGTTTTCCACTCCTGAGACAGACGCTCCTTGTCTGCTGCTGCTGCTGCAGACATGCGCCTCCAGCAGCTCGGAAGCGTCTGCACTCAATTCATACTAAAGCCACTGAATGGACAGCAGCTAAAACACATAGTCTCGTTATAACAGGAAACCGATTAGGTGTCTATCTCTGTTTTTTCTTTTAATTTACCTTAAACACAGATGAGTTTATATAATCCCGCGAACTTGCACAATGATCCTGTCTGCATGTCTCGGCTTGGAATTGGATTCATTCTTGTCCGACATGTAGGCTAAGCATGCGGCGCGTACTGAGAGGTAGTTCGTTCCGCAGCAGCAGCATCAAAAGCAACAGTTGTTTAATCCACCACTGACTTCCTCCTCCATCTCCTCCAGCGCGCGGCAGCAGACAAGCTGCACGCGTTTCTATTCTGGGAAACTGGTCTGACACAGAGAAACGGATCACACAATGTGGACAGCCTGCCTCTCTGCTCGGCGATCGATTAGGTTACTCGGGGCCTCCTTTACAGAGCCAGCGTTTATCGCTGAGGCTCGATATCATAAGTCGCATCCACCAGTGGAAAGGAAAGCCCCCTGAAAAACAATGACTTCGTGCATTTTAAAATTTCCTGCAGCTTATACAGGCTATTGGACACTGAACCGTTCACGTGTATTGCAGGAGGCTACTTTCATTTGAGAAAAAAAAAAAAAAAAAAAAAAAGTTTTGTGAAATTATTCAAGTCTAATGAATTAATAGCACATTTGATTAAATTAAAAAAGCACTTGAATACAACTATGATAAAAGGAATAACCTATCTATCTATCTATCTATCTATCTATCTATCTATCTATCTATCTATCTATCTATCTATCTATCTATCTATCTATCTGTCTGTCTATCTATCTGTCTGTCTATCTATCTATCTATCTATCTATCTATCTATCTATCTATCTATCTATCTATCTATCTATCTATCTATCTATCTATCTATCTATCTATCATGCACAGGAGTTAAATGTTTGACTAGCCACACATGGCACAGCTACATGTGAGCCACAATACTTTCAAAAACTGACTTTGACCCAATATATTGGTATATATATATTGATATTTTTCATATTGCTTATCATGGAGGTTACCTTGACAACTGTCATAATTATAAAAGTGATCCAAAGTGGACCCTTGTAGATCTTTTGTTAATTTGAAGAACTTCAGTGCTATCATATGAGCCCAAAGACATCTTTACATATAGTAAAAGAAATATGGATGCAGCCACCATGAAGTCGTAACATGTTTTCAATATCAAGCTGTTTAGTAGTAATGTTTGGTTAAAGCTTTCCTTTAGTGATGGTCCTTGATGCACCAACATCTGCAGCATTAGTCTGTGACGGATAATGTAGTAAACCATTTTTTTAATGTATAATTATGAACGAGTTGCAGTCCTCTGGACACAGCTGGATAGGCAGTTGGAGGAAGGTCACACAACAAAAATTGTGGTTGTTTCTGTACTTTTGGTTTTACTGACTGTTTACTGTTTCTTGGTTATGCTTTGGAATTATTACTTATGGTAGATTTTTTTACACTGACAGAAATAGAGAGTAATTTATTAGTACATAGACATTAGAGGCTAAAGTACATGACAATATTTTTTGTCGTCATGTGTAGTATCTGCTCAAATTCAACATTGTAGTCACTGCCATGTTGTGGAAAAACAGATCTGGTCCATGTTAAAATGTCAATTTAAAAAGTAAATTAAGTTTTACGATCTAGTTGTTGGTAACATCAGTAGTGTTAATTCTATTATGATTTATTTGAAGATTACAAAGACTACCTTGTGACATTAATAAACAAAAGAAAATTAAAGGAAGACAAAATGCTATGGTAAAGTAAGATAAGAAATTAAAGTTATATAGTAAAAAAACAAGAGTTTTTTTGATAGATGGCTGCAAATGCAAAAGTTTTAACCCTGATTTAAAGCAGCAGAGTTTCTCAGTCAACCTGCAGTTTTCTGGGAGTTTGTTCCACATGTGAGGAGCATAAAAACCTGAATGTTGCCTCGCACGTTTCTTTCTGATTTTGGGAAGAAAGCAGATTTAGCTGTGATGATCTGCGGGGTCTGGTTGGTTCGTAACGAACCAGGAGATCCTGAATGCATTTTGACCCCAAACCACTCAGTGCTTTTTAAACTAACAGCAGGATTTTGAAGTCAATGCTTTGACAAACAGGAAGCCACTGTAAAGATCTGAGGACTGCAGTTTTATGATCCACTTTCTTGGTGTTAGTGCAGCAGCGTTTCACATGTGAAACCAAAAACAAAAACTTAATTAAAAACCAAAAGATGTTTTCAGAGTCATGTGAAGCCGGCTGTGGATGAGAAAACTCATTAAAGGGGCAATAAAATAATAAAAAATAAAGGAAGGAAGGATGTCCTTTGCTCATCTGCTTATAAAGTGTATGTCTGTAAGAGCAAGCTGTGTTTATGTTACCTTCAAACAAAACCAACTAAAAAAGCAAAGGAAAACAACTAGCAAGGTTTTCAAACCAGTCGAAGTCATGCTTCAGTCCCCATCAGTAGCAACTCATGACTTTTTCTATATCTTTGTTCTGACCAGAAATGGCCTGATGTAAGGTTCTTTCAACCACTGAATTTAACCATATGTTAAATACTGATTCATTCTCATGAAAAGCAAATCAGGCAGTGTGAAGCAGACAAAGACAGCAGATGCATTTTAGCATTGAAATAGAATTTCTGATTTTCTGAGAAATCATTAAAATCTTGAAACCACCTGTTTTATTAAAGCACCCAAATATGTTTTATGAATGTATTGCAATAAAAATGATAGTTTAGATTTGGATTTTATCCAGCTTCTTCTTGGAAATAGGACAGTAGCTACAAGAGACACTCACCTATAACCACATAAGCTACCTGTTCACGTCAGGACATAACATTCTGGGGAAAAAAATCCAAGTGTTCACTCATATTCTGGAAATTACCAAAGAGTAGGGACACCTTATGCATAAAAAAAATTATAGAACCGGGACCAAATATCACTTGATGTTTGTGAAATGAAACAAATTTTGAAAATGACGGTGATTGTTTCCGTCATTTTCTGAGATATTAGACAAAATGAAGCTATTAGTTTTATAGTACTAGCATTAACAAGTTGAAGAATCAGAGCATATCTCCAACATGAAGCGTAATGCCTAGAATGAAGAGATCCAGTGGTGTTGTTCAACTATAAAGGGGCATCCTACTAATTTTTGTCCACTTTGGAGAGGAGCTCCTGTCAATTAATACAAAATTATTGTGATTTATCATCATTACCTTGATATGGAATATTTTTATTTTCATAGGAGCGGCCATCTTCAGGAAAACAATGCTCCCATTCACAAGGCACAATAAGTCATGGTTCAAAGTAAAAAATCCATGTACTATTGCCCTTGCAGTCATCATGTGTGACAGCTGATAGAAAGGCTTTTATCAGTACACTAAAAAAACAAACAAAAAAAGAAACAAATAAAAATGTTTTGAAAAAAAGCATCTGTTAAATGGCTGTAGAATAGAATAGAATAGAATAGAATAGAATAGAACAGCATGAATGATATTTTTGTGGCATGCGATGCCCGGTATCATAATAGATACATGTTTATTTTACCATCAGTAGATGCAGAAATGCAGTGCTGGACCTGAAAAGCAGTGGTATCAATAGAAACATGCTTCTTAAAGAGGGTCCTGGAACTAGGGTTAGAACATAAAGCAGTAGAAATAATTGGATTATAGAAAAGAAAATAAAAAGAAGAAGAAATTAATTATGTCCCAAATTTTTATCTTTAGGTGTGTCTGGGTTTGTGATGGACTAGTCTTCTGTCAGGTGGTGTACCAGGTGGGGGATGAAAAACATTCCTATCCCTGCAGGTATATCAATGTTTTTCAGGCCCTACATGACCCTGATGGGATAGAAAATGGATGGATGAAAGCAGTTGTTTCTTATTTCATCTATTTACTTCTTAATATTCTACATGTAGTTAGACAAGTTCACTATGTATAGGCCTATTTGGTATGTTATTATAATAAATAATTGATATAATGGAATCGAAAAGGACGAGAATAATCAGTTTCAATCCATCGTCAGTGCATTCATTAGATCCAAAATGAGAAACTGAAATTGCAGCACACAATTACACAAAAAAATAAAGTGATGTCATTCAACATAAAAAATGTAATTCTATGCATTTATAGCAGTGGGAAAGAATGATACCCTGTAATGTTTTGTTGTTGCAGAAGAGCTGAAGAAGCCTCTAACTGAACACACTTCTTTAACTCCAGAGACTCCAGAGCAGTCCCTGACACAAACCCAGCCATCTTTATTGGTGAGTTAGTTTCTTTGAATCACTGGATCTAATGCTGCCGGTCCAGGGGATGGTTACGAGTCAGATCTCACCTTTCGTCACAAACTGATGACACATGCATGATTTTGCTACAAACATTGAAGGACATGATATTCCTGAATAGACAGAGTCTGTCCCTGTTTGTTGTCAGGTTCACTGTTGTCAGCGACTTGTTTTTGTCTTTGATAGTTGGTTGCTACTGAAGTAGGCTTGTTCAGACAGCATTAAAATGGAGATTGACTGTTTTCTTTCTGTACAGAATATGAAAGTACCTTGATGCACCGTGTGCCTATCTGGAAGTTTTAAGTTTCCCAAAGTAATACATCAGGTAGAATTTTCAATTAACTTCAGTTAGCGTTAATGTTTGAGTATTTTCTCATACCAGTCAATTATCTCACCACCCTTACATATTTGGAAGTGGGTTGTCTGGTGTACATCTGGAATAAACGAATAATAATGTACTTTTATAATAATGTTTATAATTTTGCCTTTAATGGTTGTGTAAAAGTCTTGATTTGAAATATTGTTATACTGGAATGTTTCTGTATCATCAAAAGTGAGTATTATGGGTGTTTTTGCTTAGTGGCAGGTGTGAAAACACTATCACAATAATATGTCTCACATTAACAGTAACTGTAACTGATAGCAGCTGTTAAAAAAAAAATTCTCTAAATCATTGTATATATATATATATATATATATATATATATATATATATATATATATATATATATATATATATATAGATATATACGCATAATTTTTTCATACTTTATTGAGGTGGAGTTAATGACAATGTAGCAGTCTCCTTGTCACTGCATATATTTACAGGTTTGTTTCATTCATCTTTGAATTTTTCTCTGTTTTTATCCAAAGCTGCTAACAAGAGAATAACTTGTCAGGGGAGGGACTGGAGGCGATGTGGAATTGACATCTTATCCCTAAAAAACTGTTTGATTTCTGAACAGAGGAAGACGGCCTCTGAAGTTGCAGGATTCTCATTGGCAGACAAATGCTTGTTTCCCTGAGACACAACAAAGCCAAGTGTAAAAGTCACAATGAAAACTTCCCACAGCGATCAGCAGTCATTGTTCATGTTAGCCCCTGTCAACTGAGGGAGTAGGGAGACTTTTTAAATTAAATTTGCCCTTTCGCAGGACTATCATTCATCTAAACAGTAAGTCTGTTCTTTTCCATTACAGTGACTTGCTTTTGTTTGGTCTTGTGTGATACCATGCAGTGGTGCGTTTCACCTTTGTTTTGCTGCAGCTCCCTCATGTGGTCAACTATATGCAAGAGGGAGCAGAGATGTTTAAATGTGTTTCAATCTCATTTCAAGTAATTTCCTGCTGTAAAGATTTTTCTAAAGAAGTTAAACGGCACATTATCACAAGGCAGTGTGTTATAATCACTTTGATGACTTCATATGACACGTTTATTTTGAATTCCCAAAAGCAAAAGACAAACTATTATTAAAGTGGAACTATTATGTGCATTTCAGGCTAATTTATTTTTATTTCTGAGACCAGAAGGGCTGAGATTTATGGAGTTATTGTCACAAATCGCTTTATTTACTTCAGACCAACCCGCTCTGTAGGCTGTCAGATCAGCCTGCAGGCAAAACGAGTGGATTGAGACTCTTCCGCGCACCGCAACTGCTTTCGCCGTCATTGTAACATCTCATAAACAGAAAGATTAGGCTAATATGAACTCAATAAAAAAACAAAATACAATGTCAACACATAGCATACACCCCTACATGTTGGAACCTGAATCAGACCCTGAAAACAAAGTGGAAAACAGCAACCCACAGCAACTAATGCAGCAGGATGTCTCTCTTTGGTAAACTCACCAGCCATCATTGGAAATAACTTTATCCGACGTTTTCCACCCACCTGATGTATTTATACATGCCCTTGTTAACCAGTAGAAGGTAACCAATCACTGAACCGTATCCCCCGGGACGTCACAAGGATTTCCATGTAGAAAAAACTCTCTAAAACTACACGTTTTTTGTCACCATGGAAACTGAACGAGGAGAGTTCTGGAACTCAAACTGAAACTCAAACATGCGTTCAGGTGATAAAAAACAGTGACGTTCACATGTCTGATGAGAATTGGACACTGTAACACTGTAGAAAGCTCAGAAAACTCAAAATGCCATCATAGGACCCATTTAAGTTGCTGAAAGCTTCACCATGGTATCTAAATGATTTGGAGCACAAATAAGAAGTTAATTTCATGAGAACAGAGCTACAAGGATATTAAATGAGCTTTCAGACAGTGACTGCATTTAGCCATTTTGAGAGTCTCAGTCAAAACAGAAGGTCTTGTGTATATGTAGACTTATGTACTCACCCACGCAGATAGTAACACAGAGAGAAGGCCTTCATGGATTCATGATAAAAAAAAAAAAAAGATAAAAAAAAAAACATTCATGATAAAAAAAAAACACGTTTTAAGTGGAAAGCAAAATTATAAGTAATCATGTTAGTCATGTCAGTGAGCAAGTGTGTATTTGAACAGCACCAACGGAAATGCAGACATAGTTAATGTTATTAGTGACACTTGTGGTTTTTCTGCAGTGAAATGTTGAAATGACTTCTGCTGCGTTCATCAAGATGTTCCAGTCAAAGTTAACCAGAAGAGCATTGTTTTGAGGTCTTGGTTGGATGACTGGAGTTTGGCTCATCATAATAGTACAAATGAAAAAGAAACCAACTTCAAATAAATGTTTTAAAAAGAAAAAGACTTGTTTCTCCACGTTTTGCTAACGCTTCTCATGTTACAAGGTATTTTTATTTTGTAACAGTATTATTTTCAATCATAATTTAATATTGCAATTACGTAAGACACAACCCTCAGTCAATCTCGTATCATTTAAATGTAATATGAAATATATTTAAAAAAAATAACAATTAGCCTAGAGATTTAGGCAGCTATGAATCCAAACATATGAATGTTTGTGTTTTACTGAAAAAGAATAATGAATAAAAAAAAAAGAATTTTTTTTTTTTTTTTGGCAAAAGAAGCTGTTTCTTCTAGGAAGGAATATGTTTAATTTATTTCTCATGTCTGCAGCATTTATCTCTTTAAATTGGACGACAACAGTATGTGGCAGCAAATGAAGGAAAATGTCTAGAGTAGAGCAGAGGAAGATATTATCAAATCTGAAGTAGAGTGCTTGCTTTTTCTCCCACAGTCAATTTTCAGTTTCACACACACACACACACACACACACACACACACACACACACACACACACACACACACACACACACACACACACACACACAAAACACCAATAAATGTCCCAAGACCCTTCCACCTCAATATGAGCCCAGTGCAACACCCATGGTTTTGGATATTGCACAACTCTCTGACTTGTCACATTCTCAGGTCTGCCACAGCAAATCCCTCAATTCAATTCATTTAGTCTATTCTTTCCTTTCATTTTTCACTCTTTGTGATACTCTGTTTAATTGGACATGATTCGAAGATTTAAAGCATTTTTAAACTTTTAAAAATCTGCTGCTTTTAACAAAAGTAGCAGTTAAAATATATGACATCCTGGTTTATGCTGACAGAGGGCACTGGTGGTCCATCACTTATCACACACATAAGGCCATTTATTTGTGCAGAAATTCTATTGTTTTTGTTCTGACAGAAGAAGTTATAAGAAGTTATAGCTCACATATATAGATACAAGAGTTGTTTAATACAGATTTAGTCCAGGAGCTCCAGAGGAGCATGATGAGTGCACAGCAGTTCACTTAAACATTGTGTGTCTTGTTACACTGTTCTTTCCAAAGGATAATATGCAGAAATCTGAAACAGCAGGAACATAATGCGTATGACTTAAATTCAAATCATCACATTGCAAATGAAATGTTTTGGTTGAGAAATCCTCCAACAAAGCAAATTGCTTTGCTTGTCTGCAAGCAAAGCAATTGTCTGCTTTGCTTGCAGACAATTGCTTTGCTTGCAATTGTCTGCAAGCAAAGCATGCAAACAAGGACAGGGAAGCAACTGAGATGCATAAAATATGTAAATGAATGGTGCTGCAAAAGTAGTTTGTGAGTTATATGTGGATATTGTGTGTGCTCAATACAACTGTCTCAGAAATAGAAGAGGAATTACATTTAGTATATATAAACAAAATGTAATTCCTCTTTTATTTCTGAGACAGCTTTATTGATCTACGATTAAAGATGTAAAGTTAGTCAATGTTCTTCTGAAACAGTCTGAGATAATACTGTGTGTGTTTGGCGTAATAATAGGGAAAAGAAATAGACAAAGACTACATGTGTAAATCGGAAAGTCATTGAAATCTATTCTGTAAACTTTTCTGTTGTACAATTGTGGTAATTATAGCTGATTTTACCTTTTCTTTAAGGTGTTTAGAGTAAACGAATAGTTGATCACACTGACTGAACTTTTGCTGTGTTCGTGTTCAGAACAGCTTGGTAATTTTGTGTATGTGTGTGTTCTGCTGCGAAGTAGGAACATTTGGCAATTCAGTAACTATTACACTGTGGCCAAACTGCTCTTAACCTTTAAAACAATCCATGGGGAAGGAGGACCAAAATGCACACTCACAGGTAGATGAATCAGCAAGTCAGAACAAAGTTTTCTTTAATCAAGTCCAAAGCAATAACTGAGCAGGTGGTCAGAAAACAAAATTGGAGAACCGAGTCCATCTTTCTGGCCTGAGGGAAAGATGACTGTAATGCATTAGAGCCATACTCAGCTTAATATGGATGTGCAGGAGTGCAAAAAAAATACTTTGATGTAGTATTGATCAAAATATTTTAAAGAAATAAAAGTATCATAATAAGAATATACTGTTGCAAAATATTCCGTTAGAAGGGATGTTGAACAAATAATGAAAGAATATTAAAAAAAGAGTCATGCAACGTGTACACTTATCATTTTGTAAACCTATTTATTTTAATGAATCACATTTATTGCAACTGTTGTTCAAGCTTCACTTTGCAAGTTAAAGTCACAAAGAAAAGTGCAACAGAATGATTTCCTGTTTTTGAGACGGTCCAAAGCTTAGTTATGCTAAAAGAGATAATAAAAGAGGCAGTGTGTCTTTTTCCTTTATCATCTGAAGAAAATGACCTGTTTTTACCATGATGCTTCATACTTCTGGGCTCATTTCCCTCAGATAGAAACCTTAATAAGCAAGACTATATAACCAGAGCCCTGCTGTGAAACTAGATGGGATCAAAACTACCTGGATGAATTTCTAAATAAAATAGGGATGAAGGTAAACTAAAACAAAGAAGTCGAGTTTACATTTAGATTTAAACAAGTTTAAAACTGCAACGTCACCCTTTGTTTTGAAATGCAGACTGGCCAGGTAATACTTTCCCTCCAAACACATTGTATTTTGGAGTTTTCTTTATTTTTTATCGATGATTTAGAAAGACAAGAGCAGCTGTATGAGTATTTTGTTCAATGTCTGAAGGCAGGATGTTGGTTTTGACTTAAGAAGGAGTCAAAACCAAAACTCATAAATGAGTCCATTTATATAGCAACCCAGGTATGTTTTACTGAATCAGAGATACTTGCTTATCTGACAAAAAAAAATACATTCATTTTCTTTCATCTTAAAGAGTTAAAGACATTTATTGTAGTTCTTTTTAGTGAACTGATATGTCAACTCTCCCAAATTTACAGTACACGCTATCAAGCTGGTGCTTTTAAAAATAGATGTTTCTGGTAGACGGAAACTGTTTTTGACTCCATGACTTCTTCTTCTTGTTGTTGCCTCAACAGCTGCATGTGTGAGCAGCTAACATTTTCCAGTCACAGAAAGCTACTCAAGCCCATATCATGTAAATGACCCATTTCGGGCCTATTATGAAAAAAAAAATAAATTAAAATAAATTAAAAAAAAAAAAAAACATGAAAAAACAAACAAAATAAAAAGACTCAGTTTATTTACTGAATACAAGATGTCAGTGTACTGTACAGTGCTCAACAAACTCCTACAGGAACAACTCTGAAATATCTGTTGATTTAGAGACATGTACTCTAAACAAACGCTGGTTTTGATTTATGTTTGTATTACATCTGATTCAAGCGGAAGTCAATGCTTCCAGATCAGTTTTTATTCCTCTTGTGAACAAATTGTTTTTATCCTATGTACAATGCCATTGAAAGGGACATTTAAGCTGATTTTGACCTACAAAAATAGATGTATTTCAAAGATTTTAGTTTGCGTCACTGTTTTAATTTTAACAGATTTCTCTCCAGTTCGGGTCTCTGGGGTGGAAATGTTGATTCTTTCAGTGTATTTACTATTTCATGTGCAGGTAATATGTGTGTTGGTTCAGTTCAAAACCAGGTTTATTACATTTTTATTTTATAAAAGACAAAAAAAAACGACAACTGCACTGCATTCAAATCTTTACTCTGTTGTGTAACTCCTTGACAATTAGTAATGTAAAAAATCTACTACTACTTTTATGATCTGGATTTCTTTCTTTTCTTTATTCAGACTCTAGGTCCATTGAAAATACAAACAGAAAAAACAGTTTTCACTCAGTCCGTCCATCTTTTACTACCACATCAAAAACATGAGGTCCTTTGTTGACATTTCTTTTGTTAATCTTACGATCATGTTTCATCAAGTAATTGCAGTTAAAAGGTAAATGCAGACAAAAAGTAAAGTCAACAGGCTGTTTAATTTATTCTCACTGTGTCAGTAGACTCTGAGCTGTGAAATTGCAGAACAGGAACAGGAACAAAGCCAACACAGAGTCTTTGGAAACATTGAGAGTGCACATCTGCCTGCAGAGCACACCCACACTGCTCTTTCCCCCCTCTTTTATGATGTATGTTGCCATGCTTTGTGTACACCAAGATGTGAGTTTGTCTTTTGTGTGTCTGTGTGTGTAGGCCTGTTATGTGCAGGAACTTTGTTGCATGCATTCACATGCCAAGATATCAGTCAATCGTCCTTGACTTTGTCAAAAAAAAAAAAAAAAAAGCCTTACAGATCAGAGGAGGAGGGTTTTGAGGGGAGTGACAGATCACCTTACTTTCTACTACACTGTACTCAAATCACACACAGCTTCGCAATGCTGCCCTCTGGATTTGTCAGCGTTTTGATGCTTGCTGTTTACACAAGATTTATAATCACGACTAGAGTGTCCCTCTGGAGCTGAGCAGTTCCAGCCAGAGGCTTAGATGACAAACAAACTAGATTATCATGCAGCAACATTCCGCAGATAGATATCATAGCCAAGGTCAAGCCGGCTGACAGTTTTTAAAAACATTCAACATGCATGTGTGCTCACTCCTTAATATTGCTATTTTAACAGTCTGCCTCCTATTCTGTAGCTGGAGATTCCTGGGAGAATCCACTGACATCTCTGTCAGGCAGCTGCAGCAGTGTTCATTACTTTGTCCAGGACTGATCTGAGCTTTCCTTTGACAGAACAGCCATTTCATTTCTGTTGATCACTGCTTTTCCACCTCAGAGACCATTGGCTGTGATGGCTCTCCAGCAGCATACCACTCTGCTATAATGTTCCACAGTTAAAGCACAGTGCTTGCGATTACAAGAATAAAAGAAAATTCTAGCCTGTGACCAATTAAATACTCAAGCTAGTGAGTGAATGAACAGAAAATAAATAAATAAATGAATAAATAAAACCCTGTATTTGAATTTCATAGCAGTTTTTAGCTAAATGTTGGCAGAAGAAACAGAGCTAAATACTAGCATGTCCAGGTTTTTTGTGAGATTTGATTTGATGATATATGATATTTGTGTCACAGTAAATGGAAAATTTATTGGGTCTCAGAAAGATCTTGTTTAGCAAGTCTCAGTAGCAGAAGATAGAGGATGTGCGACATCATGACACAAGCATTGTGAATCTAATTGGTCACAGATTATGTGCCAGAACAACCTCCGTTGGTTTATAGTATGACTAAATTGGATCAATGTAGTCTTAAACTGAGGAAGAAAATCCAAGTCTGATGAATAACCCATTAAAGCTCCACCCAAGAAAACCAACTAACAAATAATATATTTGTTTTATACTTAGAGTTTATGTAATATGTCAAAAATGCTGTAGTGCAGTATGTATTATTATTATTGTATCCACCAGGGGACAGAAGACACATATCAGTTTGTGTACAACAAGGTTTGTACAACAGGTGTGCCAAATTTTTTTTTTATTTTTTTACCATAAAATCATGCAACAGAAACGACAGATATAACATAGATATCTGAATAGAACTTTTCATGTACCAGGCAATTCAAAGTGCATTACACAGAACAATAAAAGCATAACAGACAGTGTAAAAAAGCACAGAAGACCATAAAAAAAATCACAATAAATAATCAAAGTCAGTCTTGTAATCTCAACCGATAATTATACTTTTAATAAAAAAAAAAAAACCAAACAGACCATTTAAGGGCCAAGTTCAGTTAAGAGCCTAAAGAGATATGTTCAGTACCGTGGATCCCATTTTACAGAATGAGCCAGGCTGAGTTTAATCCGGCTGCAGAGGATACTGGAGGCAGAGGACGAGGAGGAACACTCACCATGTGGTTGCAGCAGCAGTTGCTCTCTTGCTTCTCAACACGTTGCTGGAATCTTCCAAGCTGCCGGATTCTTGCATCGTGACACCTGACACATGTTCCATCTTTGTATCATTGCTGAACCATTTTCTTATGTACATTGTCAGAAAGCATCAATTTACTACTTCATTAGAACTATCCAATGCCTTTGTGGCAAATTTTCTGATAACATTTAGATGATAATGTGCCTTTTAGATTATTGCAAGATTTAATTATTATAAATGCACTTCTATTTAATATACAGACACACATACACACACAACTTGTAAATATGATGAAGATACACATTTCAGAAGGAGCAAAAACAACAACGGTTTCTAATTGTGATGTTTTGGTACCAACATAAAATACTGTAGCTCTGTTCGGACGGTGTACTTTGACATATGTTTTATGTAAGATGTCCTTCCTGACACAACTTTCTGCATTTCTCCGGGTTTGGATATGGCCCGCAGAGAAGACTTGTGTCCCTATTGAGGCTGTAGTAGGGAAGCAGGACTCAACCCGCCAACATCTGAATCACAGGATCACTGATCTTACCATGGGCCACCACCACCTCCAATATAAAATTGCAGTTAAATAACTAAAAATGATATTTGAATGTAAACAAATTAGAATAAAAGGCTAGTTTCTGGATGGGTCAACTTGCTTTTTGAATGGGCGAGTGTTGCATGCTGGAGCCCGCAGCAGGTCTGCACAGTCATTTTCACTCTCCCAGAGAGGAAGTTAAACTGAATTAAAGAGAATTGTTTACTATGGAATAATTTAGCATTATTGGATGGATAGATACCAGCTCTACTTTCCCATAAAAACAAATTAGGGCCAGCAGATTAGCGTGTGATTATAATTTTTCATTATTTGTTGAAAGATAACAGAAATAATTTTCTACAACATGAAGCCTGTATGTGGCAAGATTTAGAAGCAATTGTGAGAGAGTTCTGTAAGGCTGAACTTTTTTCAACAGGATCTTTGCTCAAAAGAATACAACAAACAAAACAACAAAAACACCTTCTTGCTGGAAGTGTAAGATAATACAAACTGTTCACATCAGCTGATTTATTAAGCCTTAATAAGCATCAGACACTTTGTAAGATAAATTAAAAAATAGCTAACCCAATATAATGTCAATTTTATCCAAATCTTTGTTTTTTTTGTTTTTTTTTCTTTCTGTAACGAATGGCGTCTCAGAAACCAGTCTGGCAGGGTTTTATTAACAACTGTGGCAGACAGCAAGAATCTCATGAGAAAAGGCAGAGGCAGAATATTGATTGTGAGTCAGAACAACAACCAGGTGAGTCAGAAGCGGGAAGGAGAAGGGAGGAAAGTCCAGCATACCTGATGCAAGGTCTGGAGGTGTGTGAGAGTGGAGCAGGGGTTTAAGACACTGGGTTGGTGATTGAATGCAGATGTGGACAATCAGTAAACAGAAGAACAGCTGTGGTGAAGCCTGGCAGGAGTGGGTGTGTCTGAGGCAGAGCCAGGTGTGGGTGTAACACTTTGTTTTTCTCTTTTTTTAAGCCTTAACCTTTTCTCTTTTCTTGCAGAAAAGCAACAGTTTGATGCAGCTGGGGCTGATCATTCTTGAATAGAAGAGACACAATAATCTTACCTGTTTTAGTACTTATTTGTTTCTTTAAAACTAGTCAACACTGAAGCTAAAACTGTCCCTTGTAGATGCTCTTTGGTGATGTGTGTAACACAGAAGGCCCAGTTCTTGATCACATAGTTGTGGGTTTACTGTTTGTATGGATATGAAGCACTGCAGTCTGGGTCAGAGATAATCATAACAATACTGCATACACTCGGAGACAATCACACTTACATGTACAACTTTATTAACCACCTAAACCACGACGGAAATTTTATCAAGAGGGGGTGTTTACAATCCGTGGACCCCTATTTCCCATACAATCTATGACTATTTTCACTACTGCAGAAGCGGAAGGTGTAGTGTGATGACAAGTGAAACCTTCTCACGTCAGCTCCTCTTGCTTAGCCACAGTGGGTTAGCTGCCTGACAATTTAATATGAAAATCTGATGAAAACAGCACCCAAGATAAAAGACATTTTGTGGTCTGAAAGCAGCTGCATGTGTGTGGAGGGGGTTGATAAACAGAAATGACTTTTACATTGTGCTCCATTTTAATTTTTTTTTTTTTTTTTCAAAGTTCATTTAATATTTCAACTGTTCTGTTTTTATACATATACATACATACATATATGACATATATATATATATATATATATATATATATATATATATATATATATATATATGTGTGTGTGTGTGTGTGTGTGTGTGTGTGTGTGTGTGTGTAAAATAAAGGTAGTAATAAACAGTGAGCAAGGAAAAGGTTTAAATTTAGGCTTACTTTGGTTTTAATCTAGCAAAATAAATGAAACAAAGGTATTATGTATATTAGATGGTTACAAAAATAATAAATAAAAACAAAATAAAAGAAAAAAAAAAATCACATATATTATGTATTTTTTGCAAATAAAACAACCTGAACTCAGGACAGTTCGTAACCATTTGGGTGCCCCCCTGTAACACCCCACCATCCAACAAGAGGATCTCACTTTCATCTCACAAAAGATTTTCACTATAAACCCTTAAGTCTTCATTTATTTACCCACTTAAGTTGTTATGTAATATGTGTCCACTTTAAAATAACTGATATTAAGCATTACAGTTCAATGCAATTTTTCTGCTTTTCTTTGCATATATTCCCCAAAAACATTTTAATCTTACACAGAAACTTTCTAATATTCAAAGAACTGTCCCCCTTTAAATGGCAGTTCATCTGAAATTCCTTACAAAAACTATAATTATCCATTCTGTGACATCACTGTTTCATTTTCTGGCTAAAAAGTAAAATATATATTTTTTTTTTACTGTTTGCCACTAATTACAGACCTGTGCATATAATAGTGTTTTTCATTCATTAATTTTCTATACTGCTTAGTTCAATTCAAGGGCCCGGGGAACCTGAAGCCTACACTGCAAAAAATCCAACTTGTATTGGTTTGCCTAAAACAGTCATTTAAGTAGGTCAAACTTGAAAATATGTATTAATGGCATTTAAAGCAATAATGTTAGTAATCACAACCAAGCAAGCAAGTTGTTGCCCCAAAACAATTACGTGAGTCGTTAAAAATGATATCTTTAAGTTGGAGTTCAATACAAGGGACAACAGTTCTGCTAACTTTGTTACAACAAAATTTTCTTTGTTGTAAATTGCGGGAAAACCAACTTTTCGAGTTTGCAATTTTCACTTGAAGTCTCACCTGGCTGTGCTGCCTCAAGCTGGACTCCACGCAGGTAAGTTTTTATTTAAATTAAGTTTAAATGGTATGGGAATTGTTGACTAGTGATGTGTATTATGTTGTAGATTTATGGAGGAGGCAACCTACACACTTTCAACATTTAAACACAAAAAGCTTTTCACTCAGCAGCCATTAGCAGAACTGCTGCATGAGTTAGCAGCTAGCTTATCTGGGCCGATACCGTTCAAACAAGAGAAGACATGTTAGCTTCTGCTGGTTAGTATTCAGTTAATCCATGCTCACCTACTAGCTGCAGCTAAAGAAGTAGCAATTAGGGTTTTAATGCTAAATTAACTGATATTTCATGTACTAAGTATCAAAACATGGAACAGTTTGTGTAACACTTTTTTGTAGTAACATTTACATCATGCCAAGTTCAATAAAACATTTTATATTACTACCATTTACATATTAAAATGATAAGATGTAAGTCATGTCAGAGTTGATAAAATTATTATAGTGTAATGGTAGGAAAGGCCAATCTACCTATTTAGAATATTGTGTTGGTCAAAATATAGGCCTACCTCGAATTTACTACATTACTTTTGATTAAAAAAGGTTTAAATATTTGTACTATGACCCACTGTGGGCTCCCAGGCTTGGATATATTGTTCTTCTGTTTAAAAATATTGAAATGCATTTCATTGACTGCCCTGTTTTATACTGACTGCTGACTTTCTTAACCTAAACTGATGTAGGCGTTGGGTTTAGGTATAGCTATAGGTTGATAACCTTAAATAATATATGTTATTTGTAATTAATGTTTACTGTTTTCCTGTTTGCTCTACCTCAGTGATGAGTGTCTTAATTTAATTTTTTATTTCTTCTTCACTGTTGTTTTCATTACCATGACACTTTTTATTATGCAAATGTTTGATTAAAGGAATGTCTGCAAAAACTGAAAGGCTGAAATCATGCCTGCGTCTGTAAATCTAAAGATGAATGAGTTTCATTAAACAGAACAGAACCAAGCCTGGTGAAAAGAATGTCTATTATCATTTTTGTTCATATGCACCTTTAAGGTCATGAAACTTTCATATAAGTATTTGATGTTATTAGAATGAGAACTGATTGCACATTTAGCTGGGCACCTCACTTTCTGTGGATTAGCAGAGGAATGATGACTGTACATGGTTAATCTCATTAATGGTTTAATAAATCCGTGTACTTAGGTAATCTTTTCATGACATTCAGCTAATCTTAATCCTGGTGAGATAAAACCTGCACCACAAACTAATCCAAGCCTTATCGCTATTTAACAAAAAGAGAAACATTCCTCTCAAATGTCTATCCAGGACTTGCTGAAATTCAGGTCAGCCATACTCCTGTAAAGATCTGATCACTTTGCTGCTGTGCTTTATGAAGTGCTTATTTCCCATCAGCCTCTGACAACATGCAGCTGCACCTTGTAACCTGAAACATTGCATCTGACAACAAAACCTAAATGAATATCCATTTTGTTACTGACCCTGTAGCTTGCTACAGTATGCAAATAATGAAATCCTATGCCTAACAAGCTAATTAAACCAAGATATCCAGTTGCTGCCCGCTGTCATGGGCCGCAGGAGCTCCTCAGCCTACTTGTATGTATTTATCTCCTGTTCTCTCTTTATTTTCTCCTATTTATTCCCATTTGTTGTCTATTCGGGCCTGGTTTGCCACCTGTGGCTCATCATCCTCATTCCCCCTGTAGCATCTACATCTATCATCTCTTCACTCTTCACTAGATTATTAGTCTACATCATGTGGTACATTGTAAGGCTAACACCTCTATCCAAGTAAACTATATATATATATATATATATATATATATATATATATATATATATATATATATATATATATATATATATATATATATATTTATTTATTTATTTATTTTTTTATTTCCTGTCCAGCTCACATGTATTTATGAAGGATTCATGTTTATTTTTTGCTGAATATCTACTTAAAATAAAATTTTGTCTTATCATCAATGTTAATGCTGGGGATTCCTTAAGTCTGCAGAGCAGAATGGCAGGGTACACATACAGTATGTTCCTCATTAAGACTGGAAGAACCAATCCAGACTACTGGCTTTGGGCTTTTTAAGTATTTTGCATGCATGGTAAAAAAATAAAAAAAAAACTCATGAAATTAGAAGCTTGGGCAAATTGCAAGGAAATGTTGGCTGGAGGGTCAGCAGCTGCTCACTCTAGTTAAGCTAAGAAGCCCTAGCTATTACCAGCCTATTACTCAACCTGGCTAAGGGAGAAGGCACTAACTGATAGAAGATAATGGTTGTGGAGGGAAACTCAGCTGGGCATTTGGAATATTGCTGAATGTGAGAGGATACATTACCCTCCAATACTTCAGCATACATGCAGCCAACACAGGTTCCTCTTCTCAATAGTGTAGCAGAGCCAGGGCAGACACTGTCACCCGTTAGTGATGATGTAGGAGTGTGATCATAGTCTTTATAAATCTTCATTTCTTATTCACTGAATGAGGAAAAGGTTCAGAATTATATGCAGCGGCTGGGTCTAACTTAATGTCTCACATTATCCAACAAGGGATATTCATGCTGTCCCACACATGGGACTCTCTCCTGCAAAGACCACCAGGAGGTTGGATTGTCATATCACATCTCCAGGATACCACTAGCTGATAAAAACATGTGACGACATACGTTGGATGACAGTCTCTGAAGATGATTGATGTATCAGTTGAAATTTGTCAAAAACAGTAAAATCACAGCTTCTTCAAAAAAAAGAAAAAAAGAAAAGAAAAAAACAAACTTTGCAATCAAAAAGAATCCCTTACACCGACTTGTAAAAATCCACCCCTCGTAAGTTCCTTGCAGGTTGAACAAATATGGCTTATTATTAAAAAAATACAGAGAGCATCCCATTAACAAAGGCAGTCTAAAGTGATGCGATTTCTATGATACATGATATGAATTCTGTATTTTCTAAAGACTAAATCCTCTCTCTTTTCCTTTCTAAGTGAATTGATTTGTGATGCATATACACATATACAAGATCATTTATAAGGCAAACACTATGTTTGATCTGTTTAAGAATGAGCTTACTGAATTTACTGTAAAAATGGCCTTAAATGACATGTCCTCTTTCCTTTGTTTCTATGGTTTTCTCTGTGTCTAACCATAAAACAGAGCAAAGAATGACACTCCAACTGTTCCGGTGAGGTGAGTCATGTAGCACATTTGTCTCACATTAGTGCACACCCACTGTCTCCTTTGTCCTGCTCACATAGATCACTACAGCGTGTCTGCTGTACTTTTCTCTCTGTTGCACTGTCAGCTTTGGTAATTGACTCTTGCAGTCTCCACTGAGGTGTCCACAACATGGCCTCTCAGACTCCACACCCAATTACAGGATGCAGCTCCCTGATGGGAGGTGGTGAAGGTCTACAGGGAAGTGAGATTAGTCTTTGATGTTGAGCTGAAGGTTAGGTTTGTACACATGGGAAATCCTTCATATCAGTGCCATACCCTTGTAACCTTGTAAAAGTATTTACTCATTATGTCACCTCACATGATGTAAAGGGATAGCATTTGCCAGACTTTAGTCTGTTTAGTCCTTTTTCTTTATGTCTTTTTTTCGGCCACCAAACAAAACTTTAAAAACCTGCAAGAAATAATGGGAAGAAAAACTGAGGTAAAACAAGTTGCTGCAGTCCCAAACAAATGGCTCACCGTCATACACAATTGTTGTGCTTCACTTAAAATATTTACCTACAAACAAGAAAATCAGAGGAAGAAGATCAGATGTGATGGTGGACACTCCAGCAAATCTCCCAGGCCTCATATACCCTTGCTGCTTGAAGAATATGGCAAAGACTTAGGGATTTACCTGGCGTCCATACTCCCCAGATTCCAATTTGATAGGATGTGATGGGATCATTTGTTGTAATAAAACCTAAACTATAATGACCCTATCAAGCAATTCACAGACCTGAAGGAACATTGCTTACATTCTGGTTCTAAACCCCCCAGAAGACATGTTTTGTCCTGATCAGTCATGGTGGATCAGGATCCAAAAAAACACTCTTTGGAATTTGACTCCAAAATATCTATGAGCTACAATCAAGTAGGGATGGGCAGTGTTTTGTAGCTTTTCAAATTGTACTTCTAATGTTGTAATAACTGAATAGTTAAATAATTTCATGTGATGTTGACAAGTATTTTCACTTGAAATGCACACCCCTATCAGGAGAGTTGATCTCCCAAAGAACAATAAATTTGAAAAGCAACCATTCAATAACAAGACTGAGGAAAATGGGAAGCCCCCTGATATAATCCCAGGAAAGTAAGTCCATGGGCCTGTCTCTCTGTGAACAGCTAGGGAGAGCAAAATAAAAAGACATAACACAGATGCCTCCATGTTGTGGTAGCTCCAGTCAAGGGTGAAATTCTCCACAGTACCATAAACCTAAAACTGCAATGAATGGATATCAATGTCTTATATCAAGTATAAATAGTTTTATAATACACTATAAGTCAATTTACAGCACATCCACAAACACTACATGAACTCCATGTTGGATTAGAAGACAAAAAAGCAAAAACTATCAAAGAAGCAATCATTTTTACTTCATGACATATGTGATTACTTCCTACTGGATAAATTACAACCACCTCCATCAGCCACCCCCAAAGACTGAGGGATAGAGAGGGAAATGTTTTTAGTTCAGTTTTAAGGCTTAATGGTCCATCTACGATGTGCACAAACCAATTAGCCTGGCTGACCTCAGAGATGGCGTGTCAGCCTGCCAGTCTCCAAGAAAGCAGGGCAAGAGGCAACTCTTATCTCAGCCTAACAGTAAAAGGGGGCAGATGAGTAGATGAAGGGGATGTGGGGAGGATGTTATTGATGGCAGAGTCTGGCAGAATAGAAGGGTCAATTAGATCCAGCAAAGACTATAGTATCCGATATAAGTAGAAGAAATCACTATTATCTCCTGCAACCCCTCTTTTATTGTTCAGTGAAAACAATTCCCTGAAAATTCTTCTTGCTGTCACAAACTCAACACTGACTTGCTTGAAAAGAAGATTAACAGGGGTTAAAATATTATTTAACAAAAGTACTTTTTGAAAATCTGATTGCTCTTCTTCTAAGACATTTGCACCACTTCAGCTGAGTAAACAATGAACAATAATCCAATAGTGAAAAAATGAATATCATGTAGGTCTTTAGTAAGATAGTGGAACGTTGGCGTTGCTTTATTTGTCAAATTGAAAAGGTCATCTTCAAAACTCAAATTCTTTAAAAGTGAACAACAGGAAAAACAAAAACATGCTGTCTGTCAGGAAATAACTGGCTGCATATTCCCTTAATTTGAAATACAAATCTGTGTACATGGGCACTCAGTCTCTGGAGCTTGGTTTGGCATGGCATCAAACCATCTGCTAAACATGCAGTCCCCTCAAGTCTGACTTCCTCAAAGGATTGCACTTCTTTAGTAGTGGTTCAAAAGGATTTTAAAATATCCACAATGCGCCCAAAGCACACCCAAATCAGCATGTTCCCATCTTTATTTTTTTCTAAGGAACATATTAATGATCTTACAACAGAAGAACATTACTAATATGTTATTAACAACTTCTGCAAGCTCTTCTCCAACAACACTTATAATTGTTTGTTTTCACAGTAAAACACATGACAGCTTTGACTGCAGCAGAATACATAAAGAGAATAAATATTTGCAACATGAGAGTTATGTTTGTTATTAACTGGTGAATAGCCAACATTCGAATTACCAAGTTGTTGGTGATGATTTGGACTATGAAATTGACTGGAATGGTCCCATGAAGTCCTAATACTCCTTGGTTTCCCACGGGGAGTTTGTCCCTGAGGGCACGCAACTCCTTGAACATGATTCTTGCCAAAGTTAGAGGAAAAGATGTTGGATATTATTGCTCCAACCAGGTTATAACACAGTCATCTCTATTTTAGCTGTGAGCACATGATGTATGACTGCTGTTGTGTGCTACTTGGCTGTAGCGACTGCTCTATGTCTTCATGGCTAAATTCATGAACTCCAAACAAGCTGCTAGGACAATACCAGCAGGTCAAAGTTACACACCAAAGACATACTGGAGCAAAAGAAAAACTGTTAGTTTGTAAATAAATAGGGAAGCTATGATGCATTAACTATTGTACAATATATTTAACTTTGAAAAACTATACTAACTAAACTATATAATATGTTTGGTCTCTCCAGACAGAGGAAAATGGCAAATATATAATATACAGAGATTATTGAGTGATCATTCTTTGGATGGTATTTTTACAAAAGGTACATCTTCTTTTACCATAGCACGTTTAGCAACTTGCACATTATCTTTATTTCTCTTTCTGGATATTATAATTGATAAAGACGTACACTGTCCTTACTTTCATGTCAAAAGAATTTAGATCACTGAAGCAGCAAAGGACTCCTGGATTTGATTCTAAATAACTATTACTGATTTGTAGTTGGTTTAAAATGAACATCATGCATTTTATATTTGAAGCCACAGCTGATACAGCTTAGCAACACAAGCATATTCTCAAAGTGTCAGTAGGGGGCAAACTTGATCCAGCATCTCAGAGTCACTGACCTCACGCTGGCTGAGAGAAATACCCACTGGAGGGAAAGGTGTGCAAAGAAATTTATAGAAAAGGAGAAGAGTATTTCTTGTTGAGGACCTGTGTGGAGGACCACCATCACATGAGTGTCTTTGAGCCAGTTTGCTATTCCTCACTCTAATCAGCGCTTTATTCATTTCACTGAAGGTCATTCTTATATTGGGAATTGTAGGCTTCTGAGTTCTGTAAAAGGGTATTTGTATGACTAATGTATACCAACATCTTTAAAAATTATTTTCAGCACAATATTTATGTTTTGCACTTATATGCAGTGATAAAAGAAATGGACTGGTTGAGAAAAATAAAGTGTAAATTTCATATAAATTAACTTTAACCATTTGAACATATTTGTTTTGTGAACACCAACTGCTTTAAAACTCTTGTTAAGATAAATCAGACCTTTTTTGTGAAAGTGTTACTGTCCCTGGAAAATATCAAGCCCACAGACCAAAACTAATGGAATGCAGAAAGACTTTCTGCCTGTTGAACAGATTTGACCATAATGGAAAAAGGCATTACAGTGATATGGCTCACTTCCTGTTTGTGTCTGAGCTGCCAAATTTGTCAAAAACAATAAGGAGACTAAATGGAGAGAAGATTCCTGGGAAATTATTAAAATTTCAATAACAGTAAGTGTCTTATATAAAAAATTGTTTGAAATACATGCGACGGAATTGGAACATGTGTACAGTACAAAACCACCTCTTGGTCCCAAACAAAACTACAAACTAAAACAACATTAATTTCTGTATTTGCCATTAAACGACAAGTATAGGCTACAAGTTACTTTTATGTTGATCGAGCTCAATTCCAAGATACATAAATAGATGGTGAGAGTAAAAGCTTATTTTGCTCATTTGTCTTGAATCGGAATAATATTAGTGTCTCTGTGCTGTCCTTCAGTCTAGCCCCTTCCAGCCATTGATAGGACTTGTTTCTATATGCCACTTCAGTGAACTGCTGGTGGTACATCCCATGCAGGGGCTTTTCCTCCCATGATGGTTCTTCCATCTCGTGTTCCTCCAGACTCCATTGTCTGAGACTATGACTAAGAGACTAAGTGATTCATCCCTCGGTACCCTCTTCCTGATGTATTCGTGGAGCTTAAATGTTTCATCTTGGATAGTGACCTTGATGCTCACTAGTCCCCGGCCCCCTTCTTTGCACTTAGTGTATAGTTGCTGGACACTGGACTATGGGTGGAACCCTCCGTGCATGGTGAGTAGCTTCTGTTTTTTTTACATCTGTGGTCTGAACTTCCTCCTTTGACCAGCTTATTATCCCACCAGGGTATCAGATCACTTAGCTGTTAATTGCCCGAATATTGTTCTTGCCATTGAGCTGACTGTTCTGTACTTGCCTCACTCACTGCAAGTATTTAGCTGTGGGAGCTTTCCTTGTGACTTCTTCATGGCTGCCATTCGCCTGTGGTATGCCCAGGTACGTGTAGCTTTCCTCCATATCTTTTATCCTGCCCTCCAGGAGAGCAGTCCCCTTCCCTCTCTTTGTTATAATCCACCCACATTTCTCCAGTCCGAATGACATACTGATGTCCCTGCTGTAGATCCTGGTGGTGTGGATCAGTGAGTCAATGTCCCACTCACTTATAGAGCACAGCTTGATGTCATCCATGTACAGGAAGTGGCTGATGGTGGCCCCATTCCTGAGTCGGTATCCATAGTCAGTCTTGTTGATTATACAGAACAGCAGCAGGGACAGGGCATCTCCTTGATACATGCCATATCTGAAGGAGACCCATGCATTTGGCTTGAAGTTGGCCTCCAGGGTGGTCTGCCAATGCCTCATTGAGTTTGCAACAAATGTCCTTATGCTACCATTGATCTTGTACAGCTTCAGACATTTCAGGATCCATGTGTGTGGCATTGAGTTGTAGGCTTTCAATCCAGGCAGTGCACAGGCAGTGTTGTCAACCAGTAACTGTTGTTTGGCTCCTTTGGTTCCTTTGCCAATGCCTTTCTGTGTCTCCGCAATGTACTGTTCCATGTGTACACTTACCTTAGGCGCTATGATGCCTGACAGGTCGTGGAGAGGCAGGTTATTTGCCAGTAGTTGGATGGGACAGATCCCTTGTGGGGGTCTAACTTCTTATTTTGATTAAAGCCAATTGTCCAAGATGCTAGAAGCAATAATCTATGTGTGATTCTGATTGTGTATGATTCTTTTTGTGATGAGTTGTGCTGTGTTAACGCTTCTTGATACAAAGTTGATGTCACATTTGGAGAAGCAGACAAAAAGTGTAGTACATGACAATTCCTGATTTATCCAGCTGTTTTCAGTAATTTACTCTAAAACCATGTTGCATTTATCAGTCAATGGGTGGAGAGAGATTATCTATGAAATGGCATTACACATCCTGAAAAATAAATTCTTTGCACAACAGAAACTTTTATCACAGCACATGACCTGATGAAACTCTCACTGGTCTCTGTAGGTTGGAGGGGTTGAGAGGTGCAGAATTATTAATCTCTGCAGCCATTACAGGGAATTTTATTGGAAGGCATGGAGGCACTGCAGGTAAGCCTCATACGTAGTTTTGACTCTCTTCAGGTGTACAGCATGACTTCAGCTTTAACAAGAAGCACCATCTCTAACAACATATATGAAACAATAAAAGTCAAGGTAAGCTTAACCTAATCTTAAGAGTGAAAGAACTATAAAATCAAAAACACAAATTAAGTTGCTCACTCTGAGTTTGACTGACTTTTCTAAATATCTTAATTTTTGAAGACAGGGCCCGTTAGAAAACAATAACTCTGAGGGTAGCTGCTGTATTGCACTGAATTCTTACCAGCTGGTGGTTTTATTGCTTTTGTGTGAGACGTGGGCAGCCTCCAAACTAAATGGAGACAAACTCATCACAGTCTAAAAGCGTACATCCACTAGTGTTGGTAGTCAAACCTGTGAAAACTAAGAAAATGAGCTCACCTTGTAGTTGACAATAAAAGAGATATAATGCAAAGTATTACCTCATAAAATTTTCAGTTTCTTTATTACTGTCTTTATTTACTGTTGGAAATTGTTACACTTTCTTGGACAGGGTCAAAGGGGACATCTGGAGGTCAATGTATTGACATATTCTACTTCCCACATCACTCTTACCTAAATAAAGAAGCAGCAGGGATTTCCTTTTTTGGCTCCTGCATCTGTTGTTCTGGAGTATTTTAACTTAATGTGTGTGTTCTGAGTCTTGCAGTGTACTGGATCTCAAGTTAAGATATTTAGGCCATCACACGAGTGTAATGAGAACATGTTATCAAATCCTTATACCTAAAGAAACAGAAGACCTGCTGGAAAAACTAAGTGCAACACCCTAAATGAATTTTATGCTCTAAGATTCACGTGATAACATGATATTGTAATGTGTCAAGGCACAACTCTTCCACTAATCAGCAGAGGTGACACAGTTAGTTTTAATCTTAAAAAGACAGACACAGACAGACTGCTAAGGAAATGAATGAGTCACAGGGTAGAGGCATAACAGCCTCCAACTTAGATTGATAATTTTAATCCAATGTACATGAGGTTTTAGAAAGTATTTCTTAAACTAGTATTTTTATGTTTTAGGTGCTTTATACATTTTAGAATAAATCTACGGTGTATTAAAATGCATTTTATTATGTGCTTTTATTTTACATGAGTTTTGGATTTAAACATTATTTCCCTAAAAATAATTACATGTCTAAATATGCTTTGAAGATCAGTGCATTACAGTAAATGCTAGCACAGATTTTATCTGATGAACTTCTGAGAAATTTTATACTCAAGATGAGATGTTTTTATAAGCTTCAAAATGCATCAGATTAGAATCGTATTGTGGTTAACTGAGATTGCATAACTGCTATAAAGATACCTTAACATTTCTTGAACAAGAAATTTTATTTCATTAAAAAAAAAAAGAAAAAAAAACATTTTAGTGGTTTGCACACTGTTCTCTATGTCATACTGGAGCTTCAGGCAGTCTTAGGGACAATCATTGCGGTCGTTTAGGCAAATACATTCCCATGACCGGCATGCAAAATTAACATTCAGATTTGGCCTTTCATTGGCTATTATAAATATTCGGATTGTAATTACTGATTATGTCAACTGCATTGTTCCTTTCACATTTCTTTGTGGCTACTATGTTCAGTTGGTAAGTAAGGGTTATTTATTTGGTGTAAATGGACTGTTTTTACCTAGACGTGAGTACATTTAATGTATTGGATTTGCAGTCTTATTGAAGTCTTTTAGAGGAAATAAAAACAAAACAATTGAACATGTATAATAGGAGGACAGCAAAAGTGGGTTCTTTTTGGGATTGTATATGGAACTTCATTGATTTGTTAAAACAAATTTCCATCATATATTAAATGATTTAGTTGTTTTAGATTATCCTGGTGACAAGCAATGTCATTATTGATCAATTTTCCTCTTAATTATTTTAGGTCTCTAACTTTGTCACCTATATGCATACAAGCCTTTTGTCAATACAACACTGTTCCATTCAGCACACAAAGAAGTGTGGCTGGTTAAAAATGTCTAAATGTCATCCTCTCCAGAAGCCTATAAAGAATATATAGAAAAGCAACTCACTGTTTGGAGAAAGCTGAGTTGGCACATCCATAACTGCAGCTTATTGATATTCCACCTTGCTAAGAAACTGCCTGAGCACACGTGGTCAACACTATAGAGAGGTTTCTTTACCACATAATCACAGAGGTGCATATGCAAGGAGGGAGCTCATCCCTGCATATTCAAACAACAGAACAGAAATGACAAGGCTGCTGACTTTACCAACTACTACAAAGATTATTGCAAATTGTTCAGCATTTCAAGAGGATTTCCTGCCTATAACAAGAGAATATTGTAGATCTAAGTCAGTAAGACAGATAACTGAGGCCAAATCAGTCTTGAAGATGTTTCATGTTTTCTCTCAAATTGTAAAAAAGTAAAATTCTGATGCCTTATTATGCACTGCTTAGAACTATACAATCAAATAAGTAATCCAGCAATCAAGGTGAGCAGAAATACAACATCAAAAAGCACTGGTAAGATCACCATTTCTCAAGTCTAGGTGAAAAGTCTGAACTATGCAACAGAGTTTTAATTAGCTTACTTCATAACTGAGTCAACAAGGTGCATGTGTAATCTATTTCTTGATGAAGTTTATTTCAATCCTATGACTACCCACTGCAGTTTTACTCCTTTAGATTAATAATATATCCAGAAATGCTTGTAAGCAAGAAAACTTCACAGTGCAAAACTGTAAGTGGAGAAATATTTCTGTATATAACTAGCAAAGTAAAGCATGGTGTCATATCTGGTAACAAAGGTGAACTAAACTGTATTTGTTCTCAGAACATAGGCAACTAAAAACACAGTAGCAGAGTAATGCAAAAAAAAAAAACTACCAAGTGTTGAATGATGTTTTTATATTGTTTTTTTTCTCCCTTCTCTTTGGACCAACACCATTTTAACAGTCATCGACAACACAGGACTAGGTCTGAAATTAAATCAATTCCTCATTACTGCTCATTGGAAACATAAATATTTATCACCTTTACAGCAAATTCAATAAGCTAAAATATAGCTAAAGTACTTCACTGTAATACTATTCAACACTGTTGGTCAGCCAATGGCATTTAATGTGTGCACAGGGCACTCTCATTAAGGTTCTGTTTGTAGGAGACAAGCCCAGGGTGGGACTCTGGAGGACTAAGAAAGGTCAATGCACATGTTTCCTGCTTGAATTTTATGTGGGTGTTATTTGGTACTGTGTGTGTTCAGTGTGATCACTTGCATGTCCCTTATCGTATGATTAACCTTCAACACAATTTGCCTATGAAGTAAACAGGAACTGTCAAGTTCTTACTGAGGTGCTTGACAGTTACATTTCCAGCATGCATAAATACAACAAAGAGTATCTCATTTTCACACAAGTCCCCTGAAGAGAGTTGAATTAAACAAACACACAGAGACACACAAAGTATGTTAAGGCACTTGGGCACTTACTATTTGAACTAAATAGGTTGTATGTAAAACAATTTAATTTAAGCCCATGATTACTTTCTGACTCTTTAAATTTAAGGACAAAGTTGTCAAAACTTAACCAGGGATTTACAAAATATATAAGTTTGTATATATATATAAGAAACAGTAGTACCCATGGTGTTCGGAGCACTGGGGGCCATGTCCCCCCACCCTGGAGATGTGGCTCCAACAAATACCTGGAGAAACATTAGACATCTCCGTCCAGAAGAGCTCAGTTCCAGGAACAGCAAAGATACTGCGTAGGACACTAAAGCTCCCAAGACTCTGGTAGAGAACCCGCTGAGAGCCGCTGCTCCTCCACATCGACAGGAGCCAGTGGAGGTGGCTCGGGCATCTGGTCAGGATGCCTCCTGGACACCTTACTGGTAAGTGTTATAGTGTTGAATATTGCGGGTGTCCCTGAACATTACATGGAGTATCACCTCTTGCCTACAGACAGTGTTGGAGGAATGGTATGCTTATTTAATAAAGGGAACCACCAAACATTGAAGACTGGCTATGTGCTTTTCTAAAACTCACTGAGTCGACATACTATTACAGTGAGGGATTATATCTCTCGGCTGACCTGGGAACGCCTTGAGGTCCCCCCCACAGAGTTGGCAAATGTGGTTGGGGAGAGGGAAGTCTGGGTTTCCCTGCTTAGGGTGCTGCCCCCGCGACCCGACCCCAGATAAGCGGTAGAAGATGAATGGATGGTATTTGTATGTAAATATGTACATGTGCATATGTACATATGTATGTATAGGTATGTACATATATTTTCTTTTGTTTGAAATAAAAAATATAATATCAGTTATTTGAGAAGAAAACTTTCATGGCGTTGGTACAAGAGTGATCGGCATACAGATATTAACAACATTTTTAAAGTATTTTGAAAAGGTTCAAAGTTCAACTCATCTGTTAAAATGATAAAGTAAACTTTGTGTTAAAAGTTTAACATTTGAAATCCTGAAGTAATTTTGTATGCCAAAAACGTTTTTGGCATATAGACTAGGTTATATAGAAAGTTTCCTTAATTTCTGTTTAGCTTTCTTCCAACAATCTTTGCTTCATACCTAAATCATCACCTCCAAGTTCCATTGAAAGAAAGGAGACCAAGTATTTCATTCTTTTTAAGACGTGAGGCATTCTTTTCTTCTAACAGGAAAAGTACAAAAATGCTGCAGACACAAACATATTGTTGATTTGCTGTCTAATGAATCAGATTAAATCGATAAAAAAAAGAGAACTATTTTGTTGAACTATTATGTGGAACCACTTGTCATTACATACTTTGGAGTATGTGAATGATGTGAGGGAACGTCTGAACAACTTATATTAGAATTTTACAACCAACAACCACAGCAAATATGTAGCCAAATTTTATTTACTTTCCCTTGCTGCATTATTTTTAATGATGACAAAGAAGAGTATGGGATAGTGACAGCTTGTAGGAGGAGGCGTTGTAGAAATCTCCCTGTGAGAAGAGATAAAAGGAGAGAGTAAAGAGTTAGATGGGCCTTGGGTTAATAGCATTTGACTACCATTCCTTGTGTGTATGCCGTGTATGGTTCTCCTCTGAGGTTGCACTCTGTAAGGCAGGACAAAGTGTAGGATTGGGTACAGATGAACAGAGGGATTCTGGAGGCTGCGTGTCAAAGGAAGGGTATTGTAAGGATACATAGGTTCCTCTTTGATCACAATGAATGTTCAGCTGATGCTTACTTCTTTTTGGTCTCCAGGGATGCAGTGGGGAGGTCGAGTGTTGGGGATGTTAGGATTTAAAGTTTGCAAAAGAAGGAGGTGGGGTAGAAATGAGCAGGTCACAGCAGGTGTGCACAATGTCTCATGCAAGTTGAGTTACATTTCACTGTAAAACCTAACATGAAGTGTCATGTCATAGAGGGCTGAACATTGTGGAGATTTCATGCCACTTTGTACTGAGAAGTGCTTTTTTCCCCAAAAGGTTTTTGTGTGTGTGTGTTTGTGTGTTTGTGTGTTTTTGTTCTCTTGAAACAATTTTAAAGGCTCAAAAGAAAGAAGTGCAAAAGTGATATTTTGTCAAGTGCCAATTTAGTGCACCAGGTAAGATTTCCATAGGTGCTCTCTTGGATCAGAATCAATCTGATAATCAGTCTTTATACACACAGAAGCGGCACATATGTATTCTAGATTCCCTTCATTTAAAACAACAAAACCAAGAAACCTAAAGAAGCATGTCACACCACATAAAAAATAATTCAAATAAGGTATTTCATAGAAGAATGTTATTGTTTCATGAAAAATCCAAATATTGAACATGAAAACAAGTAAGATCATATGAATTGACTTACAGCAGACACAACAATACACAGTAACTATGACAAAGACAAATTATAGACTTCTGTTTGTTGTGATTTGTACAGAGGAAGCTACATGCATGTTTAAAGGCTTCTTTATTTAGCTACGACAAATAGTGCTATCAAGTTATGGTGCTGTTGGCTTAGGCTAATATTTCCAGTTATTTGTAGTAATAGCACTGATTTAGTTATTTATTTATTTATTATTTTGTTTGCCCCCCCACCCCGCCATGTATCATGTTACCATTAGCATTTGCCTATACAGCCTATGGCTAGGGATGGCTCTGTCTATCACAGAAACCTACTTTTTTTTTTACCGCTTCCCTAAGTCAAATCAATACAGAACTCCTGCTTTTTCCATCCAATCTCAAAGTACAATTTCCAGTGCAAATTCCCTACTTTGGCTATGAATAGTTTGGTCTCATCTCTCCCGCTGATGCTTGTCATCTTTCAAAATGTTGTCACCTTTATGCTGCACAAGCACTTACTGTTCTAACCATTTATGTGGAACCATTTGCATAAAAATGATACTGGCAGCCATGCCTGGACATCTGGACACTGCTGTTCCCCACAAATCCCTGCTATAGCCTGTTCAGAGGCAATAACACTTTCAGTTTCCTTGGAATAATTTTCAGACAGAATTAGTCTGACTCTCTTTAAGCCAGACACATGCCAGAGTAGACTGTAAATGAGACTGGAAAGTCCTCTGTTTGGAGCTGAGGCAGAAATATGAGCGCTTAATTCTGTGGCTTTTATACAAAGATTAGGATCCACATATGTTGTGCGTGATGCAGCAATTTACTCAAGTCAGCAAAAGAAAAGTAGCCTTCTTGTGTCTCTCAAATGCATTTACTGTATTACACAGTCTCTTTCATTCACACACTCACTAACTCAATTAATGTCTCACTTTGGACGCTTGCTCACTCACCCACACAACCACACTCCATTAATTACTTTATCTTCCTTAGACAGTGAGACACATTCACTGAGTCATAACCTGCATCATGTACTCATTTCTACATTCATTCGCTCCTACATGATGTTTTACAATACACATCGCTTATGCTATATGTATGACAAGAGTGGCACATGTAAACCGACCTTGTTTGATTTGCCACAAAACTGTGACATACCTTAGCTAACAGTGGTTCTCGTAATTTGACGACAAGCAACTTCACAGTTTAGTAAAACCTTCACCATATTTACCATCAGTAGTAATGTCCCTAGGTAGGAAATGTTCTGGGTTTTGGCATAATTATTCATAGTTACAAGGTAAGTTATTCATTCTGATTGAGTAATTACTTTACACTTCAGTGAATCTTCAGTATTTCTTTGGTATTTTGTATTTATTGAGCTTTTTCCTCAATCTAATGTTTTTCAGTTGAAAACTAATGAAAATAAATGGCCAGTCCTACTTTTGATATTGATATATTGTGTCAAATTTACTTTAAAATAGAACTCATGAAACATTTTACAGTAAAAATGTCTTAATAATGATGTCTTATTTCAATATAATTCATCCTGAACCCAGCCATACATCAAGTGAAATACTTAATATATAAATCAAGACATATTTAAAGTTTAAATTATTTTCAGGTAAACTTTTATGTAATCATCTTGGATGTTCAACTTGGGTCAAACATATGCATCTGAGAGGTTTAACATGACAACCAGAAACCATCTTAATTTCAAACAAAAATTACATTATTACTCAAGAACCATCCCATCCATCCTTCACCTCAGAACTGAAGCATTAGGTAGAATAAAGTTGGATCAGGAGGTTTTGAGGAACACGCCAAAAGTCTTCCACAGAACTGATGCATGAAAGACTTGGGCAAATTGAAAAATCGCTGAAATGTTAGCATAGGTATTGGAGAGAAAGAGGCAGATCAGAGGAAACCAGTAACTGAAATCTGAGGTATACCACTCAAAAGAGGTCCATCCATTTTTATGTACCTTCATATTCAAATGAGTGTTTGTAGAGGAGCCTGTCCCAGCTATCAAGTGAGAGGCAGAGATAAAAAAAAAACAAAAAAAACAAAAAACACCCACACCAGCCTCTACATAAAAAACAATAACTAATCTAACATGCATAGAGGTAAAGAGCCCAGAGAGAACCCACACACGCACTAATACTAACCATCAAATCAAACCCTTTGATATCAGGTAAAAAAAAGAACGGAGGAGAACAACAGATGAGCTTTAATACAGATAACCCACAAAATTGACATACCTGGTTGATTAAAAATAAAACAGGATTTTTTTTTTCCTGTGGTCACAGAGACATTTCTCAAGAAATAAATGATAAAGTCATGCGGTCTTAAACAAAGTGTAGAACAATGTCCACTGTAGTTCACAGCTGTGTTGATGGTCACACGATGCTGCAAAACAGATTCAAATAAGAGTTACATTTTATGATATAAAAACACTTTTGAATGTAGGCATAGTGATATCTTCAAAGAGTCTGGTTTCAAATAAAAGGGAAAGTTTTTTTTCTTTTTTTTTTTTTTTTCTGTTATTGTTAAAAGGACATCATACACGTTTTTTTTTTTTTTTTTTTAAATCAGTTAGATGACAATGTAAACCAGTACATGTTTCATAGAGTTCTTTGGAGACATACGGTAAGTAATTATGAATTCATATAACTTTATGCCCTGTGACGGACTGGCAACTTGTCCAGGGTGTATCCTGCCTCTCACCCAATGATTGGGCTTTCTGCATGACCCTTAATTTGTCTAAGCGGTTAAGAAAACAGATGGAAGAGTGACTTTATGCATACAAAACATCAATCAATTATTGTAAACTAAAGTAAGTATGCATTATTTAAAGAAAAATGTCAGAGTTTTCAACCACTTCGATTATTGAGTTAGTTCATGGTCCTTTGTTTAAAACATGTTTTTTTTTTTAATTAAAAGAATGCTCATTCCAAAGCCTTAAGGTATCTTACTCTACAGTGGTCCAGGTTTATGAATAAAGCACAACACAACAGTGGTAATTTAATGAACTACTGGTGGACATTACAAATAGAATAAGTCATGCAAACAGATTGGCTTGGTGTACTCTTTGTGTCCATGGAGGTTTAAATCAATGGATCTTTTTAATAAGGGTGGGATTAATAGGCTTTGTAATTAGTGGTACATTCACTACTCGCTGTTTGTCTTGATCAAGTGTAAAATTTTCACAGGTAATCTTTGTGGCATGAAAGGCAGTTGTAAAAGTAAAGCTACGATGACACTACTGGTTTTATATTTAAAAAAAAAAAAAAAAGAAAAAAAAAAAGAAAAACTTATAGTGCTTCCTGTAACATTTTTAATTTTGGGGAGTATACAGTCTACTTTGGGCTTGTCCTTAAGTTGACATTGATCGATGGCTTCATTAGAACAGTTGAATGGCTTACATTTCTGAGGAATATTGGAAGAAAACAGACTACTGATCTTGAAGGCTTGATTGGCTTCCTCTGTGTATTTGAACATTCTTCTTCCACAGTGTACAGTCAAAGAAACAAGAGACTCATGAACATCAGCAACAACAAATATTTTGAAACAGAATTACCAATCATCTTCCTTTGCCTCTGGAAGAAGGACCACACGGAGGAGGGGTTCATGGTTAGCTAACATACAACAGTAGCTGTTTACTTCAGGGGGGATTTTGCAATACTTTCTACAAAATAAAGTTCCACTAATACAGTGTAGTGAAAAGGAAATCCACAGTGATGACATCATGTTTTATTTTTGCAGTATTCATTTTCTGATACATGTAGGAACTCATTGAAAATCCAGACAATAACTTTGGCAAAACATATTTCAGTGAATTTGTTGCTTTGTCAGCTGCTAGTGTAAAAGTTTTTTGTGTAGGGATGCAACTTATTTGATGGCAAATAGAGTGGTACATCACAATTGTCAAATGACATTTTTAATAAAATTTGTGTTGGCTTGCCAATGCAGGGAATTATCAAGACATATTAAGTTTGACTGCATTCCTCTTAGTGTGTAGGGGGTGTTCTTGTGTATTCTGGTTTACTGTAATAGCTTAAAAGGACGCTTAATGGGCCTGTTCAAAGACTGATTTCAGCTGTGCTTTAGCTACTGCGATAGGTCATAATATAAAAAGGTGTCCTTATATTGACGCTGGCAGTATGAGAGTCCCAATAAGTCTTGCTGGGATCTATGCAATAAGGAAATAGCATACATAAAAAAAACTTTTTAAACCCAGCCAACCACGTCTAACATTGTGAAGAATGTTAGTGAAAAATTTGTAGACGATGTCTTTGAGTCTTGATATTAATTTTAAGACAAATAAATGACCAAAACTGTAAATCTCCAACAGCACTAGAAAAAAAAATCCCCAACAGTACTGACAATGTAAGTATCATAGTTTACCTTGTAACAGTGCAGTGTTATGCTGATAAAACCTGGACCTTTCCATTCACATGGATAGTGATTGGACACCTGCTAAACATGTTTATAGACTGGTCTGATGTGCCACCTGTACGCCAACGTTAACTCCTGACGTGGTGGACTCAACCAGTAGTGTACTTGCAAAAACTACTTAGGATGGGATCAAAGCTTATAACTAGAGTAAGGTGTTCCCGGCAACAAATAGGCCTTAAAAACCAATCTAAAGCAAAGCCAGTCCAACTCACTACCCAAAAGACCAATATGATTTATTTTTTATTATTCTTTCACATCCTCTTGGATACCTTCATTGGCCATGCATTGACTGACCAGAGCTGCTTCAGGAGCAAGAAGATGACCTCAGTATTATACAGGTCATATTTGCTGTATTGTTCCATCGGAGAAAAATATATAAATAAATAAATAAATTGGCTTGGCCACCCTTAAAGACTCTGCTAAACCCTGAACAGCATCATTTGAAAAGCTAAGTATCTGAAACTCTAATAATTGAAGGTTAATAACCAGTTAATAATATTTATATTTTTAGATGTATTGCTTTCAGCAAATAGCAAGAGAAAACAAAAGACTTCTTTCATTTATTTTCATACACAGAATCTGAACTAATCATGTTGTTACTATTATTATTTATCCAAAGACTGTCCTTTCTTCAAGAGGGATCAAGGAGGATCTGTTTAGACTAAGTTTGGTGTATATTTTTTCATGTGTGACTGAAACATCTGTGCCGTGGGTTTAAGTAGAAAAGGGTGAATCATTTTGACTGAAATAAATCACACACTTAGATATATGTTTCAAAAATGTGTCTACCTATGAAAAAGAAGAAGAAGAAAACAGAAACAATTAAAATGTTTTTAAAGGATTTCACTTTTACCTTCTGCTTTTTTTTCTATTCCTTTCATGTTTAATACTATTTGTGAAATAAAAAAAAAACAGGATAGGAAGCCCAGTACGGCAAGGGACAAGAAGATCTACACTTCATGCAGGTTTTCAAGGGTAATTATATTTTCTTTAGTTTTATGTGCCAGAAATATTTTATTACTCTATAACTTCTTTTACTGGGCTTTTTAAAGTGCCATCATATCTCACCTCTAGAAGCTGTATGGCTACTGAACAAGTCATGAAAGAAGAGGCTGTAATTCTCCAATAACCCTTCAGTTTGTCAAAGTTACTTCTCTTTTATGTTGAAATATGAAATTCATCCTAAAAAGTTGATGAATATTGTATGAAACCCTGCCAAGCAGGCAACCCATCAATCAAACTATTTTAGAAGACTTCCTCCCACCATTAGATAAATCTAAAAATAGACTTCATAAGTATAAAAGCTCTCCTAATGACATCTAATGATAATGTGATGAGGAACAATAAAGATTTTGGCAACATTTTAAATGTTGAACAACATTCAAAGTTGCTGTTTTTTTATTTTTTTATTTTTTTTTTATTTTCTTCCACACCAGACTAAGCTTCTATCTTCCATAATAAAACTTTTGGAAACCTCCGTGTAGATGCATACTTAAAGAGAACAAGTAGTCACTGAATAATCAAAGGTAAAAATGCTCTTATCTTCAGCATTATGCATTGCACATAGACCAAGGAACCCATAAGGCCATGTGACCCTGTGATCTGTTGTTGTTTATTTTCAACCCTAACCCTGAAACTATTAGAGGTCTCAACATTGCATATTCTTTCTACCTTGACACTTAAAGGTGTTTAGTTAAACAAGATGCCCAAAGTTCAGAGTTCAATAAACTATGAAGACCTTAATTAGGGTATAGCTTTAAGTTTGAATCATCATCCTACATGAATATGTTATCCTCAGGCCACTAAAAGCCAACATTTCCCTCCATTTCCAATTTAACAAGGTCATCGTCTGATTTAGCCATAACCATGTATACATTATGGTTAATATATGATCTTATAAAAGAAAAGTCAGATTTATTTATTTATTATTTTTACAAGTTCACTCCTGTTACTGTAATGAATACAAACGTTATTGAAACAACAACTAAAACAGATTATGCGTCTCATACCTTCCATGTTTAGCACAAGTAATCCGTTTTAGGGTAGAAAAATGGGCTAGTTTTAGGAATCCTGTTGGTTTCAAAATGGCTGTCTGTATGTTTGTGTATGTCTGTGATCACAGATCACAGATGGAAATAAAATTAAATAAAAATAAAAAACAATTCCAGGGCAAAATTGTAGTGTTGTTGTAGGTAAAGACAATGATTTAGATGATAATGCCTTGTTCTGGAGGGTGATGGCTGCTGTCAGAAATCATCTCAAATCCATACACACTTTCTGTTTCCTCATTGTGTTGTGTTATGTATGTGAAGAATTTTTCATAACACAGGAATAATCATACAAATTTTTACTTTAGAATGCGACAGTAAACTGTAATAGGACTAACAGTGCCTCATTTTTTTTCCAAGACGATCTGTTAGTTTTTCAAACTGTACAGATGCAGTGCTGCTCAAATGATTTCTTTGCTTGGATGCTTTCAGGACTGTTTCCATGGCAACGGAGAGTTATCCTATTTGCTTATTTAACCTATTTATTTTTGTGATAGCAAATCCTATTGTGACGGGACCTGTCTATCTGTGCTGCATTCAAGAACAAATGGGAATTAAAACTTTTGAATGAAAATAAAAGGAAATAAAACAAACAAACAAAAAAAACAGGACAACATCCAGTCATATTTCTTAGTCTAAAACTTATGTAACGTTGATGTGGAAATGCAAAATTCAACCCTGAATTCTAAGTCAGCTAGACAGAACTGTCCAGGGTGTACCCCGCCTCTCCCCTGATGATAACTGGAATAGCCTTCAGTTTTCCCGCAAACCCTTATATTGGACTGAGTGGTTTGGAAGATGAATGAGTGAAGTCAGCTGGACAAACAACTTTCTAATTTGGATTAAAGCCATAAATTCATTCACTGATAACAGATTTGAGAGTAACAGTAAAGCACAGTTAACTCATTTTTACAGAAATGAAATACTGCTGAGAAGATACTCATGCCTAAAAACATCATCCAGAGGTGGGCCATCAGCCATTTTGTCAGTCCCATGTCAACCACACACTACCATTAAAGCAATAGTTTTCTCCCATATTTTTGATGAAATGCAAAACATTATCACAGCTTTTCTTTTTAATTTCTGTGGGAAAGTTAAGAGTAAGCAACATTATAATTTAAAGCAAGAATTTCCTGCAATGTCATCAATATTTCTTCCTTTTACTTATTAACATAAAGACAGTTATGCCAATAATGATTATTACATACCAGTGTGATTGACTGAACACAATTTTACTTTTGATTGTTATTTTTCCACAGTCATGAAAAATAAAGTACCTCTCATGAAGACACATTTTCACAGTCTTTGTGTTTGAAAGTTTTAGACAGGGGTTTTTCTTCAGACAAACATTTGCAGTGGCATCCTATGGTGTGCAGGAAGCTTTTCTGGTTTTACTCCTCACTTTCTCACCAATGGAGAGAAAGTGGAAACTCGCACACCAAAGGAGTCTCCTGGACATTTTGACTGCTGTGCAATTTTCAAGTCTGAATACTGCCGATAATATATGATGGCATTAAAATAGGTTGTGTATAAAATTAAGGAGATAAATAAAATGATTAAATACACACCCCTGATTATGCTTCAGAAGACCCACTGATATGAGAGGGCACAGATTTTAGAGAGATCTGGCTTCTCAAGTCAAATGCAAAGTAGGACAGACGTCTATAAATTATGGAGTAAACAGATATGAAAGAAGACTCAAACGTGATTTAAATGCTGCTGTGCAATGTAAAGTAGTTGTGTGCTCTCCCAGGAAGAAACCTCAGAAAACACTTCATATAACATTTAAAATTTAACATAGCCATAGTTCACTGCTAACTTATCAACAAAAACATAAAGGTAAATATGTATCTGCCTTAAGTGGAATCCAACAGGACTGCTTCAAAATGTTGATACTTGAATTATAAAATACTTTAATGTCATTTTGTCTTTGTGGTGTGACAGGGAAGTTACTACCGCAGTTATCCGTATTAGTGAATTAAAAAACATCTTTATAAGCAACAACAAATGCAAACATGTGGAAAAAGAAAGAGACTTTTTTTTTAAAAAGGCTTGGAGTTTTAGTTGCAGTATAAGAAAAAGATTTAAGACAAAAGAAATACCTCAGCAGAGAAGTGTAACATAAATATTACAGCTCAGTATACACCAGAGTTTATTTACAACTCTGTGTCTGCAAGGTTTTCAGGTTTTGTGGTGGTAAAATAAACATAAGTCATTACTTTTTCTGCAAAATGTTCACTTTTATAGAGGTGTTCACACCTTCTGATCCTTAAATGTTTACGTTCATTAGCAGCACACACCTGCTAGTTACCTTCTTAATTTTCATTTGAAAGCAATCAGAATGGAATTATTTTTCTACACAGCACTGCTACAATTTGGTGTAAGTTAGTTAAATAGTGTGATATTCCTTGAACTGTAACAAGACATATCGCCTCCATGGCATGCAATGATTTACTGAAAGTGTTTAAATGATTTCATTATTCTGCCCCAAAACAGGAAGAATACGGAGCTACTTTTATTTTCATTTTTTTTAAAGCTGTAAAAATTTGACAAAGATGTAGAATCAAACTTTAAACCTTAACAAAGAGAAAACCAACACTTTGCTCTGAGAAGATAAAGTCAACCAACATGGCAGCTTATTCTGCACTTATTTTAGATTTATTTCCTCGATCAACACATAATTCTCTGTGGAACAAAAACAAGCTTCTTTGGAGCTTTTTCTTTTTTCTCTATCAAAATTTAATACACCTAAATGTTGCATAAGCATCCATACTTTTTTTGCCAATTATTTTGTAGCAGACATGTTCAGGTTTTTAAAAAAAAAAAAAAAAAGGTTTAGACGACTGAAGCATCTCAATCACTTGTATTTTTTTAAGGTGATATTTGTCCGTGTTTTATCTTAAGTGCGAATACAATGTTATGATCCTGCACCCTTTTTGCTTTGTTCACTTACTCCTTTTTGTGTCATTGGTCTTTTTGTTTCTTCTGTTCTTTAATGTCCCTTATAATGTTGCAAATTTTAGTGGAGCAAAGGGAAGTTTGTCTCCCCTGAAGAGCTTCCTTGAAAACACTTACCCGAGACATTGAAGGAAACAGCTAGTCCACATTAACACTATTTAAGTATGATTTCACATTGTGGCCTGCAATGCATAAATAACTGGAATTAGATATACACCTTTACCACACACGTGTGGTGTGTTACTGAATGGGCAGCAGGTTTGTTACTGTATAAAATTATAATACCACAGTTTTACAGCCCACGGTGCTTTGGCCGCTACTGACTAATAATAAACAGGAATGACCTTGGTCCTGTAAAACAGTGTTATCGTTTTTGGTTTTGATAATAATACGAGTGTGTTTTTGTAGATGCAGGCAGTCCATTCTATTTCGATGAGTCTGACTCACTACATGAACTGTTGTTTCAGCACCTCAAACCGCAGAATTGTTTGTTTGCTCTGTGCGATGAGCCACCCAAGCAGTGACAACTTAACTTGCTAACTTTTTGTGCTTTTTAAAATACTTTTCTGACCTATATTCAATTTTTGTTGCCATCCAAGCGTAATAAAATGATATTACACTGCATAACAACAGAGGAGGTCAGTGATAAACAGAGAAAGCTACAAACAACAGAAAACTATGTAGTTAAGTATCATTTTCCTAGTTTATTCAAGTGATTTTTAACATAAATTTTAAGGCCTGTGTGTGTGTTAAGGTAGAAGCTTTTGCATTACATTTGTATCTACTCTGTTACTTTTGTTTGAATCGATTTAACTATTGGAATTCTTGCTTGACTTTTAACATGTTTGTATCATTGCTGTATGAGATGTTTATCTGATTGGGTCAGCTGCATATAATAACAGCAGAATGTTTTTAGGCAGTAACACAGATGGCAATGTAAGCTTTTATTTGCTGTGGTTTCCATTTGTGTTTTTTGTGTGGCGACATCCAGGAGGAGACGACAGAAGGCGTATCCGTGGCCCTGTGTAAACCTTTAAACCCCATGCAAACCATTGCGCAGCTGAAAAGAATCTTGCCCACACTCACAGGAATTATGGTGAAATGCCTCAATCTTTTTTTTTTTTTCAGGATTGCACATCTATTCATTGTAAGAGTCATTCAGGTGAGTTTTAATACATTTTAGACAGTGGGTTGTCATTTGCCTCTTGCAACAAATAGCCTGTCAGACCACGCTACCATAAAGGCCTTATTGGTGACCATTCAAAGGTTGATTACCTGTCTGTCCAAGGACTTTTGTCCTCCATTCCTTAGTTTGTCTGGACAGTTAGATTTAGAGAGCTTGTTGGTTGTTCCAAACATCTTCCATCTCAAAATGATGGAGACAACTGTGATTGTTGAAGAAATGTTTTTGTTTCTTTGCCTAGATTTATGCTTTGACTGTGCCCCATTCCTCCTTAGAATGTAGCCAAGACAGAGTCTAAGACCTGGGGACAATGTGTGTATATATACATATAGATAGATACATATAGATAGAGAGATACTGTGTTTGGTCGTCTCCTGGTGCAGACGGCTCCTGTGATGGCGTTTCCTTACCTGGCTCATCTGTGCTCTGCAAAATGAACTAAGTAGGTGTATGTGTGATGTTTAAGACAAGTGTTGGAAATGGATGTTGGGTGTGTGTGTGTGTGTACGTTTGAGTGTGTGAGAAGGTGCGGGGCAGATGAATTTTCTTTGTTGTGCTTTTATATTGTGTAAAACACTTTGTGTTACATTTTATTGTAGGGAAAATGCTTCATAAATAAAAGTTTGATTTGATTTGATGAAATGAAAACTTTGTTTTAGGAAAGAAAAAGCAGCTTTCAGTCACTTAATAGTCAATTATAAATAAAAGGTATAAACATTCTATTTGAAGAGAATAAGCTATACATGATATTTACTTTTTTTTTGTTTTAAATATGTCACTAGTGATTTTCCATTCTGTAAACTTTGATCATTCCAGTGAGTAAAAGCCTCAGAGTCTCAACCAAATGAAGGAGACTCAACTTTTCACTCTTGAAAAGCATCCAAATGACAGGCCATTTGTGGAATGGAGATCTTTTTCCTCTTCTGTTACACTGTATCATTTCCTTTTTCTCTTCAGGGCCCCATTTGTGCCAGTGAAAAGACCCCTATTCTGTTCAATTGGGCCCACTGTGTTCATGTTTCCTGCTCACATCTGCCAAGCAACTCTTGACAGCTGCCACTCGGACCTGTTCAATTACTTCCCCATCTCTAGACAAAGGGTTAGATAGGAAGAAGCACAGATGGACTGAAGGTCTGGTTGGATCTAAAATGGAAACATTGTAAGCATGACAGTAGAACAAAAGTGATCATTTCTGCAGTAGCATTTGTTTTGTAAATTGGTGATGTTAGAGACAATATCTAATACCATGGACAAATGGACAGATATCTACAGACTCACACTTATGCAAATCTAAGTAAAAACAATTCTTTAGTACTGACAGTTAACCATAAAACGTATAAATGTTTTCTTTTCTAACCATAAATCTTGGGTTGAAGCTTTGATACATGCAGGGTAGCAGTCCTTGAATGCATGCAAGCCTCATCCCCAGATTTATGGAGGCCGAAGCACTCAGATTCTGAGAGACACATTTACTTTCCACAGACTCTTTGTCATCAATCACAATGCAACACCAAGGACGTCCTGTTTTCTCTGACATCTGCTGTTTGACGAACTCAAATTGACTGACACGGCAGAGCGGTTTATTACTATCCCCATTTGTGGGTTGCATCCTGAATACATGGAAAACTGATTTGTGTGGTCTTTGGGTTTATATTCTTAAAATTATTCATCCAAGATCCAAGATAAATTTAATTAGTTATCTCGCATTAGGGAGGGAAGCCATTGAAGCTTTGCATGTGTAATGTTGTTCTTCATTAAGGTGCCAAACAACTGTGTTTTTGTAAAGGATGTTGGACTCATCCAAAAGCTCTGCAAAGGAGGACTTTATGTTCTTAGAATCATTTGGTGTGATGGTTTATACAAGAATCAATTCAGCTACGGTTTTAGAAGTGCATTATAAAGATATGTCAAACATTTTATTATTTTTTGTTTATTTATTTTATAATGTCACAGCTAAAGGAATGCCCTTGGGTTTTTCACAGCAGAGTGGAAATGGGTGCATTCAATTGCAGATTACAAATTCATCGACTGCTAGAAGATTTAACTAGATGTGAGAATGTGAATCACCAAACAGGATGGTAAGTCATCTAGAAATAGAGGTATGTTGTTGTGGCCGTTGTAGAGTTCACTCATGAGAAAGGAAAACTAATTCTAATTCTAATTTGCTCATTGCTTCTACATAAGTAATTTAGGGACTTGACGGAGGAGAGATCCTTTCTAAGAAGCACTTGTCAGGTTTTTTTGTTTTTTGTTTTTTTTTTGTTTGTGCAACTGTGTGCTTTAACCTTATGTCTGCATATGTGTGTACCAGGGATGTGTGCATGCTTGCTGGGAAAACTACTTGGCTCTGTTGTGGTCCCATCTGGAATGACTTAAGAAAAGACTTGAGGACATGCAGGAGTTCATCAATAACCATTGGCCTCATGAAAAGTTAACCAGGGATTGAGAACAGACTATGCTTTCCCTGTAGGAATCGTATTGATGTAAGACATCCTTTAAAATCACCCACTCAGTCTGTCGCTTCTAAAAAATAGAGGAAGTTTTGTAGCGCTGTAGTTTTAATGGGATTCTGTTTATAAAAGAGAGAGAGAGGGAGACACAGAGAGAGAGAGAGAGAGAGAGAGAGAGAGAGAGAGAGAGAGAGAGAGAGAGAGAGAGAGAGAGAGATCCAAAATACTTCTGCATGGACTCTGATATACAATGACACTCTTATTAAGTAATCACATTTATTAGTTTTTGATTTTTACGAGACTAGATTTGGATGTTCTTGCAGGATGGTGATTTGTAGGTAGAATTAAAATCTTGTTGAACATAATATCTGGACCTACGTTTAGATCAAAAGCAGACATGTTGCTGTATATATAGTACCTTCTTTACATGATCCTAAAGGGAAGTGCTAAGGTGTGGTTGTCAAATGTTTAACTTTATAACAGGACTGCTATGCGCAGAGGGAAATAAACACTTTGCGACACATGATTTCTTAAATGTATATATTATCAGAGGTAGGAAAGGTCAGATAAGTGTTTACATGTAACACTTTTTATAAATAACTCTCCTGATTTTTGCTTCAGCTGATCTTGTTTCATCATCTGAAATCAGATTGTGTCTCAAGACATTAAAAATATTTCTGCCTTTTACAGAGCCTTGATGGTATTAAGGATGCTCCAGTATAAGATTTGGACAGGACAAATACACATGCTGGGTTTCCAGTCACACTTCATTTATCTCTCCTGAAAAGTACATTTTAATTCAAAATGAAACAATGAGAAATGACCAAGTTGCTCCTTTAGCTTACTGCTCTTTTCTTATAATTGCTATCAATCCTGATTTATTTTCAACCTCTTTTGACACCTCAGTTCAGACACGTAACTAAAATGTGATCTGGGTCAAAAGAGAGATGTTTAGTAGAGCAAGGCAGATATAAGATGCTGAAAATATACAGCTTATGCGAATGATTCTCTGTATAGTGAGCCCCATTATAAATGTATTGGTACTGGGAAAATTAGGGCCTCTAGACCAGTGTTGTTTAATACACAACACAGAACTTCTTGCAGGCTGTGGTTCCAGTAGTGGAAATGAAAAGTGAAGGATGCGATCATCCAAATTCACAAGCCCCCAGCAAATGTTCTTGTGGTCTAAATGCAGCTAATATTTGGATGGAAAATTATTTTTAAAAAAAGGTGGTGACAGCATAAAAAACATATTTAAAGCCTACAGCACTGAGTAATTTAATGTTTCAGTTGTCTATGAAAATAGGACATAAATATAATCATATTCTTCAATAGATCATTAATTGAACTGACATAGAATCAAAGTTTTGTGAAATATATATAAATGTTACATCATTTGATTATTATTTCATCCTTATGGATACATGTGATGTATCCATAAGGATACATCACATGTATGGATACATGGATACATGTCAGTTCACTTCAAGTCGATCCCAAACAAAAGACTAAAACCAAGCAAATCTAAAACACTCAGACATATTATGTGGTCATATTCATTTCCATGTTTGATGGTTGTAGCTTTAGCTATTTTGCAATACCCACCCTTGGCTCAAATTCACTAAACTTGACTCAGTTTGCGGAGTGTTTAAATGAGGTCTATCCATGTAGAAATGCAGTTATCTCGCCAGTGTTCAAGGCAAGTTGAATAAAGCTGAAAATGTAAGATTAAAGTGTTTTTCCTTGTGACACTTGTTCCTCTTCATTGTATGTATATATACATATATTATATATATATATATATATATATATACATATATTATATATATATATATATATATATATATATATATATATATATATATATATATATATATCAGCAAGTAGGAGCCTTTGCATTATGGTCCAGACCTTCTAAACCGTAAATCTTTCTGCTCCCTTAAATGTAAATGTCAGGCATGCAGCTCCTTAAACCAAACCATGCAGGGAGTTAGCACGAATCAGTGCAAGTGGACATGTTAAACACCAGTGTGTAATTTGTCCATAAAATAAAAGTCTATACCCAAGAACAGTGATGAATATTAAATGAACATTCATCTTACTTTTGGTTTGCTTAGAAAAAAAATAAAAAAAATAAAGATAAGACACGATAAATAATGGATCAGATCAAACAGGTGTAGAAGTATGTAAACAGTGTCTCTGTGTCTGCTGCCTGGAGGCATTATCACAACCAGGTTCAACTAAAAAATAAATGTTTAATTAAACTTTAACTGTTAAAAGCCAGAAGTCAGGATGTAAAGTTCTGATCTGAGTTCTAAAGGAATATTGAGCTGATAGATAAGAACAATATATTAGATAAGATAGATAATAACAATAGATAAGTATTGTTTTTTTAACATTTTGACCTTTTCATCTGATAACGGACCTTCATTATGACATAAAATATTGAGTGTAACTTATTTTATTTATTTATTCATTTTAGCTGGTAGGGAAAATTGAGTTGAGTGTGAGATCCTTAAAACTTTGACTTCTTTTTCTAAGCTAATCCTTTGAAGTAGTTTCCTGCTATCCGTAGGGCAACTAAGTTAAGAGCAGCTAGACATAATTTGTTTTGTGCATCACCGTCAACACTGAAAGTATGGTTTAATATCTGCAGGCCTGGTTGCATGGATGGAGCTTATAGAGAGTCAGAAATATGCTCAGGCAACAGACAGTAAATGACTCAACTCTCGTCCATTCCCGACAGACTACTGGATAACACATCAATAAACATGATGATTTAGAGGCATAAACGCTGTGTTGCACAGCTAATTATAATTTTTGATGAAGACCTTGATGAACCTACAAAAGTAAATTCCATCATTCAGCTGCTGATCGGCACATAGAAAACAAATATGGATGCCTCTAGAAAAACTTTGCTGTACTCTAGAGAGAAATATTTTACAAATGCATTCTCAAATACAGAAGTAGAGATGGTGAGAGTGGCCTTGTTTGACTAATTTGACGCTTTTCTGTGAAAAGTGCTTTGTAAATAAAGTTTGATAAAGTTGATATAAATGAGTGATTAATAAAACTTATTAGTCAGACAATTTCAGCCTTCGTCAGAGGCAGAACTGGGATTTTCCTTGGATCCACCATAACCAGTTATGGTTTGGGAGAAGAAAATAATGGCTAATCTCCTTTCCATGTTGAGGTAAAGCCCTTCTCCCTTCACCCCACACCTTTCTCTGCAGAGCTCCTTCACCGACAGAATGCTGCATCCAAAACGCAAAAAGAGCAAAAGAGTGCAAAAGTGTAGCAGCAAGCAGTGCAGACTGGAAACCAGCACTGCTCCCACTACACCTTAAATACACTCAATATAACCCAGTATAATTTATTCATTTTCATGTTTTCCCCATGTACGCTCTCTTCCAGCTTCCTGCCACAGTCCAAAGACATGCATGTTAAAATGATCTGAGTCTCTTAATTCTTGCTAGGAGCGAGCGCAGGTCTTACCGTTCGTCTCTCTGGGGTGGACTTGGGACATCCCCAGCTCCCTTGCAAACCGGCAATTAAATAATCTTTTTTCTTTTTATCTGTTATCTGGACTGATGGGGGGCCCTTTGGTGGGGTTAGGGGGGTTGCGGTCTCTGGGGTGCTTGACAGGGGCACTGAAGCACTCAGGGCTGGCCCTGTTCTCCCTCTTTCTAGGCTGGACCTTCCAGGGGGTGTTGGGTGGTTCTCGGGGCCACAGGGTCCTGGGTTCTGTCCCTGACTCATGCATGGGGGATCCTGTGCCTGGTGGGGCTGTCGGGCTGCTGGCCTTTATCCCCTGGAGCCTGCGCCCTCTGGTGGGGGAGAGGTTTCTGGCGGTGGCTTTCCTCTGCTTGGGAGGCCCCAGCTCCGAGCCCTGCGTTGGCTGCTGGTTTCCTGAGACTTGGGGCCTTCATGGTCCTCCTTGGAGGATCCTGCATCTTGGAGGATCTTGGAGGTTAACACAACTCACTCATAAATTCCAACATACAACTACACCCCGACACATATGCTGGTTACTCCTCTGTTCATAGTTGCTCATGGTTTTTCCTCTTAGGTTATCTATTGTGCTTTCCTTGAAGTTTTAGATACTTAGGGTTAGGGTTAGGGTTAGGGTTATAAATGTGTAAAAGATGTTTAGTTTATCTGTTGGGAAGTGTGACAGTTGATGTGGTTTGTTTTAATCTGTTATCTTGAGAAAATCTCAACATAATAAAACAGTATAAAAAAAAAAAAAACATGTGAGCATGACGGCTCTCAGCTTCTGTGCAGAAAGTATTTTTTGTAAACATACATACAAGAAGGGCACATATATCGTGGCACTCCTCTTTGCATCATTGGTAAGCATGGCACCTTATCATCTAAGTTTATTCTGTGAGGTATCCCCTCTACTAGTTTGGCCTTTACTCTTACCTTTGCATGATGTAATCTCCATTCATTTCCTACACTGCGTAATACAGTAAAGGGTTGCAGGGAAGCTACAGCCCATTCCAGCAATTATCACCCAGTAAGCAGTATACAGCAAGGACAGGTCACCAGTTTATCACAGATTATGTCATTTTCATGCGTATTTAATTTAAACTTTTTATTGTGATGAAAGCTTGCTGGTGTTAAATACTTTTGTCTCTGCCTCACTTGCTTTGGCAACAGTTTGAAATGGTTTCCTCAGATTTCCTGCAGCTGATAACGCCAGTTGCAAAAGTAATTTTGTGGCTAAGCCACATCGGCATCGTGCCATTTCATGTGTAGACCATGCAGGACTGTTTCCTCTTTGGTCTCATGCTTTTTCTCACTGACCTCTGCAGCATCACAATGACCACCATGTGAGACAAGCGCAGAGTATTAAGTAGAAATCACTTCATTTGATAAATTACTTAGATTTCACCATGAATGCGCTCGCAAAGAATGCAAGTATATGACCGTTGTCAATACATTCAGGATGATTCAATGTTTCGTTATATTGTTTCCCTGAAGCAGTCTCTCACCACTATTGATATGCTTGTCCATGGTAGATTTGGCTGATTGCTGGGATGAAAGCTGCACATTCCACATTCTTTCTCATATGATAAAGTGACATTCCATTCCTTTGATCTTGCCAGTTTAAATTCAGACCATGATGCCTTCCCTCAGACCACAAGGGAAATTAATAAATGATTAAAGTCTAGTGGAGTCAAGGGAAAGAATGGTAAAGAGGGATAATGGTGTGTTGCTGAATGATGGTATCTCACTGCAGTCAGGGTTATGTCTCTATCTTCTAGCATGTGCTAAAAGGAGGCCATGCCTGCAGGCTATTTTGTTGACAGGTGTCCCCAGCGAAAAAAAATAAATAAAAAAATAAAATAAGATACTGAGGCTGATTACCTCAAGTCACATTCAAACCTTGAAACAGTTCCAATGCAGCCTGTACAAGGTGCATGCAGTTTTAAAATATGTTTTTAATATAATTGTCCAGCTATCACAATCCAGTAAATATGTTGGTTGGTTGTGTAGCTGGTTATCGGATTCCTTGAAATCAACATAAACTGGCTCAGATAATCTGAGATTTATGTTCTTACTTAGTCTGTTCATATTGAAGATCATTATCTCCAACCATCAACCTTCATTACCCCCATCGGTGAGTGTGTGTAAACCAATAACCAGCCACAAAGCCATCATTTTATTCCATACATACTGCATGCCAAAAAAACCCCCCATTTTTTTGTCCTGCCCTGATGTTTTTTCTGCCTGCAAGCATTTGTTTTAAGTCCTGGTTCAGACTTTTCCCTCTCTCTAATTGAATGAAACAGTCAATTGTTTTGTTTCTAAGATGCTTCACTAATACTAGAGGGTTTAGTATGTATGTGATCTGGCATGGAGCCGGATAAAATTAAACCTTCGGGATCGATACCTTAAATTAAAATTATGAACTCGAGTGTATTGAGTATTGAATTTGACTTATCAGTTGTTTGTTAAATGTCTTTTAAGGATTTGATGATAATAGTGATAATGCAGAGGATTATCATCTTTTTTTCTTGGCTTTCTCCCCTTTCATCCTTTGGGGGATGGTGTTTCACTTGGAAATGTCTTAAACATGCTCTCACAGTCTTACATAGATCAATAATGCTGTTTATCAGTCAAGCCAATCTAGATAACAGAGTTGAGAAAAACAACACTTAACTTCAGGATGAAGTCCAGCAACGCATAAGTCATTACAACACATTCTAAATCTGAAGTTTATATTATAGCAGGATTTTAAATGGAGGTTATACAACTATTTATCTATTATGTGTGTTTAATCAACCATTACCGCATATTTTAGACCTTGTAGTGTAGAAACACTGAAAATCTTGAACCAGTTGTATTGATTTTGTTTTCTAGAAAGTTGTTCTGGAGGTACAGCTGAAAAAGGATGACTTGGGCTCTCTTGGTTGTGGGGAATATGCAATGTGACACCACTGACAAGTTGTGCCTCACTTCAAAACAGCACCGAGTCCTCTGGGAGGGCTAGGTTTTGATGCACAGGCCAGCAGACTTCACAGCTAGAAAAGCCTTTTATCAGTCACTCTAGCTGACTTTGAGAACAGGGGAGGCATTTGTGGGTTCTTAAAAGACCTGAAACCAACTGGAACTTATCAGTAGTACTGTGCTATGTAAAATAATGTTTTGCAGAAATACAAGAGGATTACCGAAAACACAATACATTAAAGAGAATCTAACACTGACCTATTCTATATAGGCTGGGATTCAGCAGAACATTGATCACTTGGAGCCAGTGTTCTTTGTCTAAATTCACTGTGACGCTGATCCATAACATGTTGATTAGCATTATGCAGTATCATTATTTGTCAGTAATAGAGTCAATAACTAAAATGGCATTTCAGTGACAGAAAACCAATTGTTTTTGTATAACTATGTATTCCATTACAGGGTCAAAGGGAGCTGGATCCTATCTCAGCAGCTCAGCGAAAGGCATGATAAACCCTTGATAGGTTGCTAGTCTATGAAAAAGCCAACAGAGAGCCAAACATCCACTCCATCGCTGTCCAATTTAATTCCACTCCAGTCTACTTCCACTCTAGAATTATATACCACTCAAGAATACACCACATGGTGGCAGTAAACCATAGTGCCAGCCGTACTGTTTTAACCCTTTAAGCGCAAAAGTTATGAACTTGTGCAATCTCTTTAAAGTTTATGAAGAAATTGCATGTGAAAGACACCATGTGGAGCTGATGAGGGAAGCCTCATAGTCAGTGATCCAATGTGGGTTATTACACAGACAACATGCGACATATTAAATGCTTTTCTGAAGATGGCAACCAGCAACAGTGAAAATGTTGCTTCATTATAGCAAGTCCATCGAATATAATGTACCCAAAGCAGCACGTGTTGAGTGATGGCAACTGTGAGGCTTTACCTAGCTGTGGTTGAAGCAGCAAGGGTAGAACACTGTTATCTGAACATTTGTGGTAGCAGCATAGGTCCAAATAATGTTGTAAATATTGATGATGATGTTTGGGTGTATTTGAAAATGGTGTATTTTTTTTTGCTGAGATGAGATCAACCTGTTAGATGGAGTTGTAGTATATGTAACCACAAGCCAAAGGTTAGGACTGCTGGGGAGAAACATACATCTGGATGCTTTGTAAAATTTCTTCAAACTGTAAGCTGCTAGCTTGTTCAACCACGTGCCAGCAGATTATAAAAGGTAACATGTAGATGTAAAGAATTTGCTTCATTATAGTCAGAACTTTATCACTAAGTAAGGTGTTATAAGTAAGATTGACAGATAGTACAAATATGTTAATAGATAATAGGAATGCTGACACACTTGTCTCATCTTTTTGATTGACTGTGAAGGAACCAACACGGCAACAATTATTGTCTTCCTACAAGGAGAAATGGATTATTGGAAATAGTATGAGCTCTAACATGTGCTCCACAAGAGATTTAATTAACATTTATCTAATTTAACATATGCTTCTCAGAAATTACACAGTGTGAAACAAGTAATGTGTGGCAGATGACATGCCACACAGGCTACTGTTAACTTACTTCCTCCAGCTTTCATAACATCCAGAATTAGTGTGATGTGCATGCTGGGTCTCTTTGTTTAAAGCAGATGATCTCAACAGGAGTGCAGCAGTAATTAAGAAAAAGATATGCAGGGTGTTAAGACAATGAGGGGCTTTAGGGACTTAGATCAAAATAACAAAAACCAAACAAAATATCATACTTGAACATTTTAACTCCACATTTCCCAGTAAAGTGTGTGCAAGCACTGTAGGGCGATTCTCCACCTCAGGAGAGTTCCAGACACTGAAAATATAGAATGATGCAACATATTTTGCAACTTTCATTATTTGGGGTGAGGTGAAAAATAAGACATAATTAGTTATACAGTCGTACTGTATAATGCAGCAGCATAACTGATTCTCTTTGATTTGATTGATCTTTATGCTTCAAAGCTGTTTCATCCCTTACAGCAAACACGTCTCCCTAATCTCTCTCGTGGCTCTGAACAGTAAGCAACCTTTTTAAGAGCATAATGCAACAAAGTATTTATTCTAACAAATCTTTCACTTTAAGCCACATTGATTTTTTTTCTGCTCAGAGTTTGATTGTAGTTTACAAATTCTATCAAATTGGTTCAAACTCTTGTGTAGCAACAAGTAATAAACAAAGCAAAATTTTAATAAATAAATTGAACACCTAACTCATCAATGAGTGCTGCTTCCCCAGTTTGCCTTGATCATTACAAATAAGTGTGCACTCAATAGCATCCATACACATCTTTAATATGACATGTCAATCAGGGGTTGGTAAGAGATAGCCCCACATTCATTTTATTAACACTATTAGATTAATTGATGATCAAAAGACACTTTTAGTCTTTAAAATATATGATATTAATAGCTATTTGTTAATTTAAAGCATAGCAATGTTGTTGCAGTTCATCTTTTCCTTTTTTATTTTAACAGTAAAACGTCAACATCGTACATTTACAAACTGTCTGTGGACTGAAAATAAAGTGAGGCTACACCCAACTCTTTTTATTTAGCTTGTATAAAATAACACAAGGTTTTTCTCATTGACTGATTCTGACATCAGACTAGTTTAAAAAAAAAAATGAAAACATAACCAGTAGCTCAATTCCTCTGATAGTTTGATAGAGTACGCCTATATTTATTTTTTTATTAACTATGGCACACAATTTCTTCCAGATGACTCCCAATAACATCCAAGAACATCCCAATACGTTGTTGACTTATTTAAGCCAATACCCATGCTCAGAAAAAAAAAAAAAAAAAAATCTGCTCTACGTTAACAAGTCAAGACTTTACCCAAAGGAAAAAATCAAGTTAGGTAGTGCAAAACTAAATATGAAAGAAATGAGATGTGTACATTAGCATTATTAGTGTGTCTAAGAAAGATAAGATTCTACAAACAATGTGGAGATAAAGGCAAGAGCAGTACTGGTGTTAATCTGAGAACTTGGTCCTCTAAATGGGGAGACTGAAGCACATGAGTCATGTGGAGTTTATGTCATATCACCAATGAAATCAGATGAGACAAAAAAAATGCCCTTTCCTTTCTCTGTTTTGCACCATTGAAATTGATTTATTCAGT